>NC_092093.1:8701328-8901328 GCF_045679555.1 Salvelinus alpinus | reverse complement strand
AGATGCTACAGCAGTTGTATTCAGGACAGACTAGAGTTCTAGTAGAGATGCTACAGCAGTGGAATTCAGGACAGACTAGAGTTCTAGTAGAGATGCTACAGCAGTGGTATTCAGGACAGACAAGAGTTCTAGTAGAGATGCTACAGCAGTGGTATTCAGGACAGACTAGAGAGAACAGATGCTACAGCAGTGGTATTCAGGACAGACTAGAGAGTAGAGATGCTAAAGCAGTGGTATTCAGGACAGACTAGAGAGTAGGGATGCTACAGCAGTGGTATTCAGGACAGACAAGTGGAATAGTAGAGATGCTACAGCAGTGGTATTCAGGACAGACTAGAGAGTAGAGACACTACAGCTGTGGTATTCAGGACAGACTAGAGAGTAGAGATGCTACAGCAGTGGTATTCAGGACAGACTAGAGAGTAGAGATGCTACAGCAGTGGTATTCAGGACAGACTAGAGAGTAGAGATGGTACAGCAGTGGTATTCAGGACAGACTAGAGAGTAGGGATGCTACAGCAGTGGTATTCAGGACAGACAAGTGGACTAGTAGAGATGCTACAGCAGTGGTATTCAGGACAGACTAGAGAGTAGAGAATCTACAGCAGTGGTATTCAGGTCAGACTAGAGAGTAGAGAATCTACAGCAGTGGTATTCAGGTCAGACTAGTGAGTAAAAATGCTACAGCAGTGGTATTCAGGTCAGACTAGTGAGTAAAAATGCTAAAGCAGTGGTATTCAGGACAGATTAGAGAGTAGAGAATCTACAGCAGTGGTATTCAGGTCAGACTAGAGAGTAGAGATTCTACAGCAGTGGTATTCAGGACAGACTAGTGAGTAAAAATGCTACAGCAGTGGTATTCAGGACAGACTAGAGAGAACAGATTCTACAGCTGTGGTATTCAGGACAGACTAGAGAGTAGGGATGCTACAGCAGTGGTATTCAGGACAGACAAGTGGACTAGTAGAGATGCTACAGCAGTGGTATTCAGGACAGACTAGAGAGTAGAGAATCTACAGCAGTGGTATTCAGGTCAGACTAGAGAGTAGAGATTCTACAGCAGTGGTATTCAGGTCAGACTAGTGAGTAAAAATGCTACAGCAGTGGTATTCAGGTCAGACTAGTGAGTAAAAATGCTACAGCAGTGGTATTCAGGACAGATTAGAGAGTAGAGAATCTACAGCAGTGCTATTCAGGTCAGACTAGAGAGTAGAGATTCTACAGCAGTGGTATTCAGGACAGACTAGTGAGTAAAAATGCTACAGCAGTGGTATTCAGGACAGACTAGAGAGAACAGATTCTACAGCTGTGGTATTCAGGACAGACTAGAGAGTAGAGATGCTACAGCAGTGGTATTCAGGACAGACTAGAGAGTAGATATGCTACAGCAGTGGTATTCAGGACAGACTAGAGAGTAGAGATGCTACAGCAGTTGTATTCAGGACAGACGAGAGTTCTAGTAGAGATGCTACAGCAGTGGTATTCAGGACAGACGAGAGTTCTAGTAGAGATGCTACAGCAGTGGTATTCAGGACAGACGAGAGTTCTAGTAGAGATGCTACAGCAGTGGTATTCAGGACAGACTAGATAGTAGAGATGCTACAGCAGTGGTATTCAGGACAGACTAGTGAGTAAAAATTCTACAGCAGTGGTATTCAGGACAGACTAGAGAGAACAGATGCTACAGCAGTGGTATTCAGGACAGACTAGAGAGTAGAGATGCTACAGCAGTGGTATTCAGGACAGACAAGTGGACTAGTAGAGATGCTACAGCAGTGGTATTCAGGACAGACTAGAGAGTAGAGATGCTACAGCAGTGGTATTCAGGACAGACTAGTGAGTAAAAATGCTACAGCAGTGGTATTCAGGACAGACTAGAGAGAACAGATTCTACAGCTGTGGTATTCAGGACAGACTAGAGAGTAGAGATGCTAAAGCAGTGGTATTCAGGACAGACTAGAGAGTAGATATGCTACAGCAGTGGTATTCAGGACAGACTAGAGAGTAGAGATGCTACAGCAGTTGTATTCAGGACAGACGAGAGTTCTAGTAGAGATGCTACAGCAGTGGTATTCCGGACAGACGAGAGTTCTAGTAGAGATGCTACAGCAGTGGTATTCAGGACATACTAGTGAGTAAAAATGCTACAGCTGTGGTATTCAGGACAGACTAGAGAGAACAGATGCTACAGCAGTGGTATTCAGGACAGACTAGAGAGTAGAGATGCTACAGCAGTGGTATTCAGGACAGACTAGAGAGTAGGGATGCTACAGCAGTGGTATTCAGGACAGACAAGTGGACTAGTAGAGATGCTACAGCAGTGGTATTCAGGACAGACTAGAGAGTAGAGACACTACAGCTGTGGTATTCAGGACAGACTAGAGAGAACAGATGCTAAAGCAGTGGTATTCAGGACAGACTAGAGAGTAGGGATGCTACAGCAGTGGTATTCAGGACAGACAAGTGGACTAGTAGAGATGCTACAGCAGTGGTATTCAGGACAGACTAGAGAGTAGAGACACTACAGCTGTGGTATTCAGGACAGACTAGAGAGTAGAGATGCTACAGCAGTGGTATTCAGGACAGACTAGAGAGTAGAGATGCTACAGCAGTGGTATTCAGGTCAGACTAGTGAGTAAAAATGCTACAGCAGTGGTATTCAGGTCAGACTAGTGAGTAAAAATGCTACAGCAGTGGTATTCAGGACAGATTAGAGAGTAGAGAATCTACAGCAGTGGTATTCAGGTCAGACTAGAGAGTAGAGATTCTACAGCAGTGGTATTCAGGACAGACTAGTGAGTAAAAATGCTACAGCAGTGGTATTCAGGACAGACTAGAGAGAACATATTCTACAGCTGTGGTATTCAGGACAGACTAGAGAGTAGAGATGCTACAGCAGTGGTATTCAGGACAGACTAGAGAGTAGATATGCTACAGCAGTGGTATTCAGGACAGACTAGAGAGTAGAGATGCTACAGCAGTTGTATTCAGGACAGACGAGAGTTCTAGTAGAGATGCTACAGCAGTGGTATTCAGGACAGACGAGAGTTCTAGTAGAGATGCTACAGCAGTGGTATTCAGGACATACTAGTGAGTAAAAATGCTACAGCTGTGGTATTCAGGACAGACTAGATAGAACAGATGCTACAGCAGTGGTATTCAGGACAGACGAGAGTTCTAGTAGAGATGCTACAGCAGTGGTATTCAGGACAGACTAGATAGTAGAGATGCTACAGCAGTGGTATTCAGGACAGACTAGTGAGTAAAAATTCTACAGCAGTGGTATTCAGGACAGACTAGAGAGAACAGATGCTACAGCAGTGGTATTCAGGACAGACTAGAGAGTAGAGATGCTACAGCAGTGGTATTCAGGACAGACTAGAGAGTAGGGATGCTACAGCAGTGGTATTCAGGACAGACAAGTGGACTAGTAGAGATGATACAGCAGTGGTATTCAGGACAGACTAGAGAGTAGAGATGCTACAGCAGTGGTATTCAGGACAGACTAGTGAGTAAAAATGCTACAGCAGTGGTATTCAGGACAGACTAGAGAGAACAGATTCTACAGCTGTGGTATTCAGGACAGACTAGAGAGTAGAGATGCTACAGCAGTGGTATTCAGGACAGACTAGAGAGTAGATATGCTACAGCAGTGGTATTCAGGACAGACTAGAGAGTAGAGATGCTACAGCAGTTGTATTCAGGACAGACGAGAGTTCTAGTAGAGATGCTACAGCAGTGGTATTCCGGACAGACGAGAGTTCTAGTAGAGATGCTACAGCAGTGGTATTCAGGACATACTAGTGAGTAAAAATGCTACAGCTGTGGTATTCAGGACAGACTAGAGAGAACAGATGCTACAGCAGTGGTATTCAGGACAGACGAGAGTTCTAGTAGAGATGCTACAGCAGTGGTATTCAGGACAGACTAGATAGTAGAGATGCTACAGCAGTGGTATTCAGGACAGACTAGTGAGTAAAAATTCTACAGCAGTGGTATTCAGGACAGACTAGAGAGAACAGATGCTACAGCAGTGGTATTCAGGACAGACTAGAGAGTAGAGATGCCACAGCAGTGGTATTCAGGACAGACTAGAGAGTAGGGATGCTACAGCAGTGGTATTCAGGACAGACAAGTGGACTAGTAGAGATGCTACAGCAGTGGTATTCAGGACAGACTAGAGAGTAGAGATGCTACAGCAGTGGTATTCAGGACAGACTAGTGAGTAAAAATGCTACAGCAGTGGTATTCAGGACAGACTAGTGAGTAAAAATGCTACAGCAGTGGTATTCAGGACAGACGAGAGTTCTAGTAGAGATGCTACAGCAGTGGTATTCAGGACAGACTAGAGAGTAGAGATTCTACAGCAGTGGTATTCAGGACAGACTAGTGAGTAAAAATGCTACAGCAGTGGTATTCAGGACAGACTAGAGAGAACAGATGCTACAGCAGTGGTATTCAGGACAGACAAGAGTTCTAGTAGAGATGCTACAGTAGTGGTACTCAGGACAGACTAGAGAGTAGAGATCTACAGCAGTGGTATTCAGGATAGACTAGAGAGTAGAACATCTTCAGCAGTGGTATTCAGGACAGACTAGAGAATCTACAGCAGTGGTATTCAGGATAGACTAGAGAGTAGAGATGCTACAGCGGTGGTATTCAGGATAGACTAGAGAGTAGAGAATCTACAGCGGTGGTATTCAGGACAGACTAGTGTTGTCTAGTCGCATCGTCCACAATTCAATACCACTATAGTCCACCAGTCAGTACCACTATAGTCCATCAGTAAATACCACTATAGTCCATCAGTCAATACCACTATAGTCCACCAGTCAGTACCACTATAGTCCACCAGTCAATACCACTATAGTCCACCAGTCAGTACCACTATAGTCCACTATAGTCCACTATAGTCCACCAGTCAGTACCACTATAGTCCACCAGTCAATACCACTATAGTCCACCAGTCAATACCACTATAGTCCACCAGTCAGTACCACTATAGTCTACCAGTCAGTACCACTATAGTCCACCAGTCAGTACCACTATAGTCCACCAGTCAGTACCACTATAGTCCACCAGTCAGTACCACTATAGTCCACCAGTCAGTACCACTATAGTCCACTATAGTCCACCAGTCAGTACCACTATAGTCCACCAGTCAATACCACTATAGTCCACCAGTCAGTACCACTATAGTCCACCAGTCAGTACCACTATAGTCCACCAGTCAGTACCACTATAGTCCACCAGTCAATACCACTATAGTCCACCAGTCAATATCACTATAGTCCACCAGTCAGTACCACTATAGTCCACCAGTCAGTACCACTATAGTCCATCAGTCAATACCAATATAGTCCATCAGTCAATACCACTATAGTCCATCAGTCAATACCACTATAGTCCACTATAGTCCACCAGTCAGTACCACTATAGTCCATCAGTCAATACCACTATAGTCCATCAGTCAATACCACTATAGTCCATCAGTCAATACCACTATAGTCCATCAGTCAATACCACTATAGTCCACTATAGTCCACCAGTCAGTACCACTATAGTCCACCAGTCAGTACCACTATAGTCCATCAGTCAATACCAATATAGTCTAACAGTCAGTGAGTACCACTATAGTCCATCAGTCAATACCAATATAGTCCATCAGTCAATACCACTATAGTCCATCAGTCAATACCACTATAGTCCTCTATAGTAGTCCACATACAATTCCGGAAGCTAGAGTGGAAACCGGTCGCATTCCGCTTCGCTCCTCAGGTAGTATCACATTTTCACATTCTCATTTCATTTCATTACAGTACAACGGTTTGATTTGTTTAATCTTAGCTAGCTACTTAGCCGTCTTTGTATCAAAGATAATTGCGTAGCTAGCCAGCTATTCTTCGTTCTTTTAACGTAACTTTTAACGTAACGTAGTCAACACTGCTACCTAGCCAGCTAGCCACCGAACAGCAACACTGTAGTAACTATTACATTCAACGGAACGACTCGATTAGTGTAGTGTTAGCTAGCTACATAGTTGTCTTTGCTGTCTTTGTTTCTAAGATAACTGCGTAGTTTAGACTAATTCGGTTAGCTAGCCAGCTATTTTTCGTCCTTTTAACGTAACGTAACGTAGTCAACACTGCTCGCTAGCCAGCTAGCCACCGAATAGCAACACTGTAGAAACTATTACATTCAACGGATCAACGGAACGATTGATTAGTGTAGTGTTAGCTAGCTACATAGTTGTCTTTGCTGTCCTTGTATCTAAGACAATTGTGTAGTTTATACTAATTAACGAGCCAGTTACCGAGGTTACATAGCTAGCTACCGAGGTTACCTAGCCAGCGACACTCTCAAACAAAGTCAACAACGCAGCCACTGCTAGCTAGCCCACTTCCGCAGTACTGTATCATTTTAATAATTTTGGTCAATAAGATTTCTGCAACGCAAGCTTAACTTTCTGAACATTCGAGACGTGTAGTTCACTTGTCATTCCAATCTCCTTTGCATTAGCGTAGCCTCTTCTGTAGCCTGTCAACTATGTGTCTGTCTATCCCTGTTCTCTCCTCTCTGCACAGACCATACAAACGCTTCACACCGCGTGGCCGCGGCCACCCTAACCTGGTGGTCCCAGCGCGCACCACCCACGTGGAGTCCCAGGTCTCCGGCAGCCTCTGGAACTGCCGATCTGCGGCCAACAAGGCAGAGTTCATCTCAGCCTATGCTTCCCTCCAGTCCCTCGACTTCTTGGCACTGACGGAAACATGGATCACCACAGATAACACTGCTACTCCTACTGCTCTCTCCTCGTCTGCCCACGTGTTCTCGCACACCCCGAGAGCTTCTGGTCAGCGGGGTGGCGGCACCGGGATCCTCATCTCTCCCAAGTGGTCTTTCTCCCTTTCTCCCCTTACCCATCTGTCTATCGCCTCCTTTGAATTCCATGCTGTCACAGTTACCAGCCCTTTCAAGCTTAACATCCTTATCATTTATCGCCCTCCAGGTTCCCTTGGAGAGTTCATCAATGAGCTTGATGCCCTGATAAGCTCCTTTCCTGAGGACGGCTCACCTCTCACAGTTCTGGGTGACTTTAACCTCCCCACGTCTACCTTTGACTCATTCCTCTCTGCCTCCTTCTTTCCACTCCTCTCCTCTTTTGACCTCACCCTCTCACCTTCCCCCCCTACTCACAAGGCAGGCAATACGCTTGACCTCATCTTTACTAGATGCTGTTCTTCCACTAACCTCATTGCAACTCCCCTCCAAGTCTCCGACCACTACCTTGTATCCTTTTCCCTCTCGCTCTCATCCATCACTTCCCACACTGCCCCTACTCGGATGGTATCGCGCCGTCCCAACCTTCGCTCTCTCTCCCCCGCTACTCTCTCCTCTTCCATCCTATCATCTCTTCCCTCTGCTCAAACCTTCTCCAACCTATCTCCTGATTCTGCCTCCTCAACCCTCCTCTCCTCCCTTTCTGCATCCTTTGACTCTCTATGTCCCCTATCCTCCAGGCCGGCTCGGTCCTCCCCTCCTGCTCCGTGGCTCGACGACTCATTGCGAGCTCACAGAACAGGGCTCCGGGCAGCCGAGCGGAAATGGAGGAAAACTCGCCTCCCTGCGGACCTGGCATCCTTTCACTCCCTCCTCTCTACATTTTCCTCTTCTGTCTCTGCTGCTAAAGCCACTTTCTACCACTCTAAATTCCAAGCATCTGCCTCTAACCCTAGGAAGCTCTTTGCCACCTTCTCCTCCCTCCTGAATCCTCCTCCCCCTCCTCCCCCCTCCTCCCTCTCTGCAGATGACTTCGTCAACCATTTTGAAAAGAAGGTCGACGACATCCGATCCTCGTTTGCTAAGTCAAACGACACCGCTGGTTCTGCTCACACTGCCCTACCCTGTGCTCTGACCTCTTTCTCCCCTCTCTCTCCAGACGAAATCTCGCGTCTTGTGACGGCCGGCCGCCCAACAACCTGCCCGCTTGACCCTATCCCCTCCTCTCTTCTCCAGACCATTTCCGGAGACCTTCTCCCTTACCTCACCTCGCTCATCAACTCATCCTTGACCGCTGGCTACGTCCCTTCCGTCTTCAAGAGAGCGAGAGTTGCACCCCTGCTGAAAAAACCTACACTCGATCCCTCCGATGTCAACAACTACAGACCAGTATCCCTTCTTTCTTTTCTCTCCAAAACTCTCGAACGTGCCGTCCTTGGCCAGCTCTCCCGCTATCTCTCTCAGAATGACCTTCTTGATCCAAATCAGTCAGGTTTCAAGACTAGTCATTCAACTGAGACTGCTCTTCTCTGTATCACGGAGGCGCTCCGCACTGCTAAAGCTAACTCTCTCTCCTCTGCTCTCATCCTCCTAGACCTATCGGCTGCCTTCGATACTGTGAACCATCAGATCCTCCTCTCCACCCTCTCCGAGTTGGGCATCTCCGGCGCGGCCCACGCTTGGATTGCGTCCTACCTGACAGGTCGCTCCTACCAGGTGGCGTGGCGAGAATCTGTCTCCTCACCACGTGCTCTCACCACTGGTGTCCCCCAGGGCTCTGTTCTAGGCCCTCTCCTATTCTCGCTATACACCAAGTCACTTGGCTCTGTCATAACCTCACATGGTCTCTCCTATCATTGCTATGCAGACGACACACAATTAATCTTCTCCTTTCCCCCTTCTGATGACCAGGTGGCGAATCGCATCTCTGCATGTCTGGCAGACATATCAGTGTGGATGACGGACCACCACCTCAAGCTGAACCTCGGCAAGACGGAGCTGCTCTTCCTCCCGGGGAAGGACTGCCCGTTCCATGATCTCGCCATCACGGTTGACAACTCCATTGTGTCCTCCTCCCAGAGCGCTAAGAACCTTGGCGTGATCCTGGACAACACCCTGTCGTTCTCAACTAACATCAAGGCGGTGGCCCGTTCCTGTAGGTTCATGCTCTACAACATCCGCAGAGTACGACCCTGCCTCACACAGGAAGCGGCGCAGGTCCTAATCCAGGCACTTGTCATCTCCCGTCTGGATTACTGCAACTCGCTGTTGGCTGGGCTCCCTGCCTGTGCCATTAAACCCCTACAACTCATCCAGAACGCCGCAGCCCGTCTGGTGTTCAACCTTCCCAAGTTCTCTCACGTCACCCCGCTCCTCCGCTCTCTCCACTGGCTTCCAGTTGAAGCTCGCATCCGCTACAAGACCATGGTGCTTGCCTACGGAGCTGTGAGGGGAACGGCACCTCAGTACCTTCAGGCTCTGATCAGGCCCTACACCCAAACAAGGGCACTGCGTTCATCCACCTCTGGCCTGCTCGCCTCCCTACCACTGAGGAAGTACAGTTCCCGCTCAGCCCAGTCAAAACTGTTCGCTGCTCTGGCACCCCAATGGTGGAACAAACTCCCTCACGACGCCAGGACAGCGGAGTCAATCACCACCTTCCGGAGACACCTGAAACCCCACCTCTTCAAGGAATACCTAGGATAGGATAAAGTAATCCTTCTGACCCCCCCCCCCCCCCTTAAAAGATTTAGATGCACTATTGCAAAGTGGTTGTTCCACTGGATGTCATAAGGTGAATGCACCAATTTGTAAGTCGCTCTGGATAAGAGCGTCTGCTAAATGACTTAAATGTAAATGTAAATGTAGTCCACCAGTCAGTACCACTATAGTCCACCAGTCAATACCACTATAGTCCACCAGTCAGTACCACTATAGTCCACCAGTCAGTACCACTATAGTCCACCAGTCAGTACCACTATAGTCCACCAGTCAATACCACTATAGTCCACCAGTCAATACCACTATAGTCCACCAGTCAGTACCACTATAGTCCACCAGTCAGTACCACTATAGTCCACCAGTCAGTACCACTATAGTCCACCAGTCAGTACCACTATAGCCCACTATAGTCCACTATAGTCCACCAGTCAGTACCACTATAGTCCACCAGTCAATACCACTATAGTCCACTATAGTCCACCAATCAGTACCACTATAGTCCACTATAGTCCACTATAGTCCACCAGTCAGTACCACTATAGTCCACCAGTCAATACCACTATAGTCCACCAGTCAATACCACTATAGTCCAACTGTCAATACCACTATAGTCCACTAGTCAGTACCACTATAGTCCACCAGTCAGTACCACTATAGTCCACCAGTCAATACCACTATAGTCCACTAGTCAATACCACTATAGTCCACTATAGTCCACTATAGTCCTCCAGTCAATACCACTATAGTCCACTAGTCAGTACCACTATAGTCCACTATAGTCCACCAGTCAGTACCAATATAGTCTAACAGTCAATACCACTATAGTCCACCAGTCAATACCACTATAGTCCACTATAGTCCACTATAGTCCACCAATCAGTACCACTATAGTCCACCAGTCAGTACCACTATAGTCCACCAGTCAGTACCACTATAGTCCACCAGTCAGTACCACTATAGTCCACCAATCAGTACCACTATAGTCCACTATAGTACACCAGTCAGTACCACTATAGTCTAACAGTCAATACCACTATAGTCCACTATAGTCCACTATAGTCCACCAGTCAGTACCACTATAGTCCACCAGTCAGTACCACTATAGTCCACCAGTCAATACCACTATAGTCCACCAGTCAGTACCACTATAGTCCATCAGTCAATACCACTATAGTCCATCAGTCAATACCACTATAGTCCATCAGTCAATACCACTATAGTCCATCAGTCAATACCACTATAGTCCACTATAGTCCACCAGTCAGTACCACTATAGTCCACCAGTCAGTACCACTATAGTCCATCAGTCAATACCAATATAGTCTAACAGTCAATACCACTATAGTCCACCAGTCAGTACCACTATAGTCCACCAGTCAGTACCACTATAGTCCACCAGTCAGTACCACTATAGTCCACCAGTCAGTACCACTATAGTCCACCAGTCAGTACCACTATAGTCCACCAGTCAGTACCACTATAGTCCACTGACTGGTGGACTATAGTGGACTATAGTGGTATTGACTGGTGGACTATAGTGGTATTGACTGTTAGACTATAGTGGTACTGACTGGTGGACTATAGTGGTATTGACTGTTAGACTATAGTGGTGTTGACTGGTGGACTATAGTGGTATTGACTGGTGGACTATAGTGGTACTGACTGGTGGACTATAGTGGTACTGACTGGTGGACTATAGTGGTATTGACTGTTAGACTATATTGGTACTGACTGTTGGACTATAGTGGTATTGACTGTTAGACTATAGTGGTATTGACTGATGGACTATAGTGGTACTCACTGGTGGACTATAGTGACTATAGTGGTATTGACTGATGGACAATAGTGGTATTGACTGATGGACTATAGTGGTATTGACTGATGGACTATAGTGGTACTGACTGGTGGACTATAGTGGACTATAGTGGTACTGACTGGTGGACTATAGTGGTATTGACTGGTGGACTATAGTGGACTATAGTGCTACTGACTGGTGGCCTATAGTGGTATTGACTGGTGGACTATAGTGGTATTGACTACTGGACTATAGTGGTACTGACTGGTGGACTATAGTGGTATTGACTGTTAGACTATAGTGGTATTGACTGGTGGACTATAGTGGTACTGACTGATGGACTATAGTGGTACTGACTGGTGGACTATAGTGGTACTGACTGGTGGACTATAGTGGTATTGACTGGTGGACTATAGTGGTACTGACTGGTGGACTATAGTGGTACTGACTGGTGGACTATAGTGGTATTGACTGGTGGACTATAGTGGTACTGACTGGTGGACTATAGTGGACTATAGTGGACTATAGTGGTACTGACTGGTGGCCTATAGTGGTATTTACTGGTGGACTATAGTGGTACTGACTGGTGGACTATAGTGGTACTGACTGGTGGACTATAGTGGTATTGACTGATGGACTATAGTGGTATTGACTGGTGGACTATAGTGGACTATAGTGGTACTGACTGGTGGCCTATAGTGGTATTTACTGGTGGACTATAGTGGTACTGACTGGTGGACTATAGTGGTACTGACTGGTGGACTATAGTGGTACTGACTGGTGGACTATAGTGGTACTGACTGGTGGACTATAGTGGTACTGACTGGTGGACTATAGTGGTATTGTACACTATAGATGTGAAGTCAGTATAGACCAGTCAGTATAGACCAGGCAGGGTAATGGGAAGTTAGCACGGGCCAGACAGGGTGATGTGAAGTCAGTTTTTCCCAGGCAGGGTGATGTGAAGTCAGATTGGCCCAGGCAGGGTGATTTGAAGTCAGATTGGCCCAGGCAGGGTGATTTGAAGTCAGTATGGCCCAGGCAGGGTGATTTGAAGTCAGTATGGGCCAGCCAGGGTGATGTGAAGGAGGCAAAGGGTGAAGGCGAGGAAGATATGAGTACTATGAGAGGAGTGGATGGGCTGTGGGAGGCAGTGGAGAGCAGGGAATGGGCCGTGGGAGGCAGTGGAGAGCAGGGGATGGGCCGTGGGAAGCAGTGGAGAGGAGGGGATGGGCAGTGGGAGGCAGTGGAGAGGAGGGGATGGGCCGTGGGAGGCAGTGGAGAGGAGGGGATGGACCGTGGGAGGCAGTGGAGAGGAGGGGATGGGCCGGTGGAGGCAGTGGAGAGTAGGGGATGGGCCGGTGGAGGCAGTGGGATGGAGGGGATGGGTCGGGGGAGGCAGTGGGATGGAGGGGATGGGCCGTGTAAGGCAGTGGAGAGGAGGGGGTTGGGCCGGGGGAGGCAGTGGAGAGGAGGGGATGAGCCGTGGGAGGCAGTGGAGAGGAGGGGATGAGCCGTGGGAGGCAGTGGAGAGGAGGGGATGGGCCGTAGGCAGTGGATAGGAGGGGATGAGCCGTGGGAGGCAGTGGAGAGCAGGGGATGGGCCGTGGGAAGCAGTGGAGAGGAGGGGATGGGCCAGTGGAGGCAGTGGAGAGTAGGGGAGATTTCGGAGGCAAGGGGGGAGGTGCAATGTGAGTCTATGTGGAAGGAGAGGAGAGGGTAGGCAAGGAGAAAGGGGGGAGAAGGGTGGTGGTGAGGGGGGACGAGAGAGGAAGCGGTGAGCACCGTGTGACCAGACCGCAGGTTCCTTCCTTGCCAGCCTGAGAACCAGGAAGTGGAACTGAATAATTATTGTGACTAACAGGACATTTTTAAGGTCTTCTGAAGGAGGGGTAGTACGGGGGGGGGGGGGGGGGGTATGTGTGTGTTGGAGGGAGGGTTGAGAGTGTGTGTGTGTGTATGTTTGTGAGGGGAGGAAGGTAAAGTAGGGTTTTAACTAGTCTTCATCAGTCGACAGTAGACGTTTAACAACTTAGCTGAGTTCCAGTACTATAAGCCTAGCTAGCGAACATCATGGTTAATGACTAAATAATATTAATTATTTTTAAAGTTACATTGTTGAATGTGTGAATTCTGAAATATGTATTTTGGAAGGAGAGGGGAGAATCATGTGAAGAACAAAGCATAAAATAAAACTCAGAGACAGGGGCCAAGATGAGGTGTGTTTGCGTGACATCACCAGTGTTCCCTCTCTACTTCTCCATCACCAGTGTTCCCTCTCTACTTCTCCATCACCAGTGTTCCCTCTCTACTTCTCTTTGAGTGTGTCTGGAAAAACAGCAGAGGGTCAGCAGGGACATGGGAGCCTAGTGTCTGAAGAGCTCTGGCCAACAGGGGTGTGAACAGCCTCCACCACTGGACCTCCCGTCCCGGTTGTTACTTTATTCCTGAGCTGGATCTCGCTCGCTCTCTCTGTCTCTCTCCGTCTCTGCCTCTCTCTCTATCATTCTCTCTCCATCATTCTCTCTCTCTCCATCATTCTCTCTCTCTTTCTCTCTCTCTCCATCATTCTCTCTCTCTCTCTCTGTCTCTCTCCGTCTCTGCCTCTCTCTCTCGTTCCCTCTCCATCATTCTCTCTCTCTTTCTCTCTCTCTCCATCATTCTCTCTCTCTCTCTCTCTCTCTCTCTCTCTCTCTCTCTCTCTCTCTCTCTCTCTCTCTCTCTCTCTCTCTCTCTCTCTCTCTCTCTCTCTCTCTCTCTCTCTCTCTCTCTCTCTCTCTCTGTCTGTCTGTCTCTGCCTCTGCCTCTCTATCATTCTTTCTCTCTCCATCATTCTCTCTCTCTTTCTCTCTCTCTCCATCATTCTCTGTCTCTCTCTCTGCCTCTCTCTCTCTCTTTCTCTCCCTCTCCATCATTCTCTCTCTCTCTTTCTCTCCTCTCTCTCCATCACCCACTCTATCTCTCACACCTCTCCCCCACCCCTCTCCCTCCTTCTCTGTCTGTCCCCTGTTCTCTTGTCTGTATTTCATCACTCCATCTCCAGCTGAATAAATAGATGACTTGCATGTAGAGATATAGAATAGGTCAGTTCTGTACATTGCCTAGGGGTAGACCATAACATTCTACATGCATGTCATCCATTTATTCAGCTGGGGAAACCAATAGGTCATCAAAAATAATGACTGTAACCTGTGTGTTCTGGCACTACAGACGAGAGACCAATACAGGCCTGTGTGTGTGTGTGTGTGTGTATGTGTGTGTGTGTGAAGAGGAGGGTGAAATTGATTGTCAGGCTCCTAGGTAGTGTCGCTGCTGGCTCATCACCAAGTGTAATGCCAACACTTCGTTTCCCACCAGCAGAAATTGTTCACATTGGGAATCAATGGAATATTGAGTAGGGAACTGTTGTCGTTCAACTGAATGGCTGTAAATCAGATTTAGAATATATGTTTTGGATCATGTAATGTGAAATGTAATTTTAGTGAATTGCAGGGGATTTTTGTAGTTGTATATCAAAATCACATTGGATATGATTTCCCTACAGCATAAAACATCATTATATGGTGTATGGTCATAAGTTACAGCTCTCTCTCGCTCTGTGTGTGTGTGTGCGGAGTACCCTTAACACTGGAACTCTACTGCCCCTCTGTGGCCACTAGCTGAACTGGTCAATGTGCCTTATATCATCGAAAGTAGTTGTTCAGATCAAAAGATGAGGACACCAGGAACCCAGTGAACGTCAGCTGGGAAGACATCTCCACTGGAGTCCAAACTGCACGTCTCTCAGCTGTGTTGTCCCTTGTCCTG
Organism: Salvelinus alpinus; assembly: GCF_045679555.1. NCBI lineage: Eukaryota > Metazoa > Chordata > Actinopteri > Salmoniformes > Salmonidae > Salvelinus > Salvelinus alpinus. The sequence goes on along the minus strand of NC_092093.1, from coordinate 8,886,225 downwards.
GAGCGCTAGGAAACCCCTTTGGTGTTTAGAGGCTTTAATATTTGGCTTCCCTTGAGCTGCAGTGTCCCTCCCTGTTTTCGTTACCCCTGCTGCAGAATCAGCAGTCATGCAGTGACCCTCCCTGTTCTCGTTACCCCTGCTGCAGAATCAGCAGTCATACAGTGTCCCTCCCTGTTCTCGTCACCCCTGCTGCAGAATCAGCAGTCATACAGTGTCCCTCCTTGTTCTCGTCACCCCTGCTGCAGAATCAGCAGTCATGCAGTGTCCCTCCCTGTTCTCGTTACCCCTGCTGCAGAATCAGCAGTCATACAGTGTCCCTCCCTGTTCTCGTCACCCCTGCTGCAGAATCAGCAGTCATACAGTGTCCCTCCCTGTTCTCGTCACCCCTGCTGCAGAATCAGCAGTCATGCAGTGTCCCTCCCTGTTCTCGTCACCCCTGCTGCAGAATCAGCAGTCATGCAGTGTCCCTCCCTGTTCTCGTCACCCCTGCTGCAGAATCAGCAGTCATGCAGTGTCCCTCCCTGTTTTCGTTACCCCTGCTGCAGAATCAGCAGTCATACAGTGTCCCTCCCTGTTCTCGTCACCCCTGCTGCAGAATCAGCAGTCATACAGTGTCCCTCCCTGTTCTCGTCACCCCTGCTGCAGAATCAGCAGTCATACAGTGTCCCTCCTTGTTCTCGTCACCCCTGCTGCAGAATCAGCAGTCATGCAGTGTCCCTCCCTGTTCTCGTTACCCCTGCTGTAGAATCAGCAGACATACAGTGTCCCTCCCTGTTCTCGTTACCCCTGCTGCAGAATCAGCAGTCATACAGTGTCCCTCCCTGTTCTCGTCACCCCTGCTGCAGAATCAGCAGTCATGCAGTGTCCCTCCCTGTTCTCGTCACCCCTGCTGCAGAATCAGCAGTCATGCAGTGTCCCTCCCTGTTTTCGTTACCCCTGCTGCAGAATCAGCAGTCATACAGTGTCCCTCCCTGTTCTCGTCACCCCTGCTGCAGAATCAGCAGTCATACAGTGTCCCTCCCTGTTCTCGTCACCCCTGCTGCAGAATCAGCAGTCATACAGTGTCCCTCCCTGTTCTCGTTACCCCTGCTGCAGAATCAGCAGTCATACAGTGTCCCTCCCTGTTCTCGTCACCCCTGCTGCAGAATCAGCAGTCATACAGTGTCCCTCCCTGTTCTCGTCACCCCTGCTGCAGAATCAGCAGTCATGCAGTGTCCCTCCCTGTTCTCGTCACCCCTACTGCAGAATCAGCAGTCATGCAGTGTCCCTCCCTGTTCTCGTCACCCCTGCTGCAGAATCAGCAGTCATGCAGTGTCCCTCCCTGTTCTCGTCACCCCTGCTGCAGAATCAGCAGTCATACAGTGTCCCTCCCTGTTCTCGTTACCCCTGCTGCAGAATCAGCAGTCATTCTTCGATACTCAGGCACACAGTCAACCAGAGTATCAATGGACACGGGAGGCTAAATACCATCATCATCATCACCATAATTTTAGCATCCTGATATAGTAAACCATTCATGTTCAATCCAACTGAGCCCAACGCAAAATCTGCCTGACATGCAGTAGGAGGGATCAATATCCTAAACAGTCACCACTGAAGCCAGTCAGGGAAATCATGCACCCAGGAATACACACAACCTGATGACCTGTAGGTACAGTACTCAGGCTGCTCTAGTGTGTTCCAAATGGAAACCTATTCTGTCTATAGTGCACTACTTTAGACCAGGGCCCATAGTGAATCGGGGGCCTTTGGGATGCTACCTAAAACACATAGACTGAACAGGGGACATGGGAACCAGGTGGTGAGCTTGTGTGTGCATGCGTGCGTGCGTGTGTGCGCGTGCGTGCGCGTGCGTGTGTGCGTGCGTGTGTGTGTGCGTGTGTGCGTGCGTGCGTGTGTGTGCGTGTGTGCGTGCGTATGTGTCTGTGTCCATGTGTGTGTATACATTTTCTTTATGTGTGTGACTGCGGCGCAGCGGTCTAAGGCACTGCATCTCAGAGCAAGAGGCGTCACTACAGTCCCTGGTTCAAAAACCAGTCCCTGGTTCACTGCCAGAAGGCTGTATCACCTTCTGGCAGTGATTTGAGAGTACCATAGGGCGGTGCACAATTGGCCCAGCTGATGAAACTGAGGAGTATTTCTGTCTGTAATAAAGCCATTTTGTGGTTAAAATCTTTTTCTGATTGGCTAGGCCTGGCTAGCGGTGGGCCTCTGCCCTCCTTGTCCCACCCATGGCTGCGCCCCTGCCCAGTCACGTGAAATATATAGATTAGGGCCTAATTTTTTGTAATTGGCTGATTTCCTTATGAACTGTAACTCAGTAAAATCATTGAAATTGTTGTATATTGCGTTCATATTGTTGTTTAGTATATATGGAGATCAAAATCAAATTTTATTTGTCACATGCGCCGAATACAACAGGTGTAGACCTTACCTTGAAATGCTTAGTTACAAGCCCTTAACCAACAATGCAGTTCATGAAATAGAGTTAAGAAAATATTTGCTAAATAAACTAAAGTAAAAAATAAAAAAGCATTAACGAGGCTATATACAGGGGGTACCAGTACCGAGTCAATGTGCAGGTGTACAGGTTAGTCAAGGTAATTTGTACATGTAGGTAGGGGTAAAGTGACTATGCATACATAATAAACAGCAAGTAGCAGCAGTGTAAAAACAATGCCAAAAATATGGGGTTAAATACATGTATGGGACGATCTGTTGTTCCGTGTGTTTGTATGGACTAACACCAGTAAAACCAAACATAATTTTTTATCAAATAATTTCTTTGTACTGTACAAGTCAAACGTTTGGACACGCCTACTCATTCCAGAGTTTTTCTTTATTTTTACTATTTTCTAAATCTTAGAATAAAAGGGAAGACATCTATGAAAAAACACACATGGAATAATATGGAATAATAACCAAAATAGTGTTCAATTTGAGATTCTTCAAAGTAGCCACCCTTTGTCTTGATGACAGCTTTGCACACAGCTTGGCATTCTCTCAACCAGCTTCATGAGGTAGTCACCTGGAATGCATTTAAATTAATAGTTGTGCCTTGTTAAAAGCTAATCTGTGGAATTTATTTCCTTCTTAATTCGTTTGAGCCAATCAGTTGTGTTGTGACAAGTTAGGGCTATCTTCTGTATACCACCCTATTTGGTAAAATACGAAGTCCATATTATGGCAAGAACAGCTCAAATAAGCAAAGAGAAGCAACAGTCCATCATTACTTTAATAAGACATGAAGGTCAGTCAATGTGGAAAATTTCAAGAATGTTGAAAGTTTCTTCAAGTGCAGTCGTAAAACCATCAAGCGCTATGATGAAACTGGCTCTGAGGAGGACCGCCACAGGAAACGAATACCCAGGGATACCTCTGCTGCAGAGGATAAATTCATTAGAGTTAACTGCACCTCAGATTGCAGGCCAAATAAATGCTTCAGGGGTTGAGGGTAACTGAAGGATGGGACTAAAAACAAACACAATATAACTATTGTAAAATACATTGTGTCCATAAATTGTATAAATATGTATAAACTGGAAGTAGAAGCCTCAGTGTTGTTGTCCATTAGTTTACTCCAATTAGGCGAGGGGAGGTAGAGTTAGGGGAAAATAATAAAGGAAAATATATTTTAAAAAATTCAACCCCCCCCCCCGAAAAAAAGATATATATTCGTAAACTATTCAGTTCCCTTCCCTTCTCCAAATGTTGATACTCTAAAATTGATTAAATGAATTGTTTTCCTCAATCTACACACAATACCCCATAATGACAATAGAAAAGATTTATAAATGTTTAAAAACAGAAATACTTTATTTACATAAGTATTCAGACACTTTGCTATGAGACTCGAAATTAAGCTCAGGTGCATTCTGTTTCCATTGATCATCTTTGAGATGTTTCTACAACTTGATTGTAGTCCAACTGTGGTAAATTCAATTGATTGGACATGATTTGGAAAGGCACACACCTGTCTATATAAGGTCCCACAGTTGACAGTGCATGTCAGAGCAAAAACCAAGCCATGGGGTCGAAGGAATTGTCCGGTAGAGCTCCGAGACAGGATTTTGTCAAATCAAATCAAATGTTATTGGTCATATACACATGGTTAGCAGATGCCATTGCGAGTGTAGCGAAATGCTTGTGCTTCTAGTTCTGACAGCGCAGCAACAGCTTACAGGTAATCTAAAAATTCCACAACCTAATACACACAAATCTAAGTAAAATAATGGAATAAGGGGCCTCCCGGGTGGTGCAGTGGTCTAGGGCACTGCATCGCAGCGCCCCCACCAGAGACTCTGGGTTCGCGCCCAGGCTCTGTCGCAGCCGGCCGCGACCGGGAGGTCCGTGGGGCGACGCACAATTGGCGTCGTCCGGGTTAGGCAGGGTTTGGCCGGTAGGGATATCCTTGTCTCATCGCGCACCAGCGACTCCTGTGGCGGGCCGGGTGCAGTGCGTGCTAACCAAGGGAGCCGGGTGCACGGTGTTTCCTCCGACACATTGGTGCGGCTGGCTTCCGGGTTGGAGGCATGCTGTGTTAAGAAGCAGTGCGGCTTGGTTGGGTTGTGTTTCGGAGGATGGCTTTCGACCTTCGTCTCTCCCGAGCCAGTACGGGAGTTGTAGCGATGAGACAAGATAGTAATTACTAGCAATTGGATACCACGAACATTTTGGAGAAAAGGGGGTAAAATGTATAATAAAAAATAATAAAAAATTTAAAAAGATTATGGAATAAGAATATGTACATATAAATATATGGATGAGCAATGATCGAGTGACAGAGAATGCAATAGATGGTATTAAATACAGCTGTTGCGCATTCTTCACCACACTGTCTGTGTGGGTGGACCTTTTCAGTTTGTACATGATGCACATTCCATCTTCTCCACTGCTGTCCCATCGATGTGGATAGGGGCAGTTGCCATACCAGGCGGTGATACAGCCTGACAGGATGCTCTCGATTGTGCATCTGTAAAAGTTTGTGAGTGCTTTTGATGACAAGCCGAATTTCTTCAGCCCCCTGAGGTTGAAGAGGCGCTGTTGCGCCTTATTCACCACGCTGTCTGTGATGTGTCTGTGATGTGTACGCCGAGGAACTTAAAACTTACCACCCTCTCCACTACTGTCCCGTCGATGTGGATAGGGGGGTGCTCCCTCTGCTGTTTCCTGAAGTCCACGATCATTTCCTTTGCTTTGTTGACGTTGAGTGAGAGATTGTTTTCCTGACACCACACTCCAAGTGCCCTCACCTCCTCCCTATAGGCTGTCTCGTTGTTGGTGGTGATCAAGCCTACTACTGTTGTGTTGTCTGCAAACCTGATGAACGAGTTGGAGGCGTGCATATGTAACCGGGTGTGACATGGCTAGCTAGTTAGCGGGGTGCGCGCTAATAGTGTTTCAATCGGTGACATCACTTGCTCTGAGACCTTGAAGAAGTTGTTTCCGCGGCTTTTGTGGAGCGATAGGTTACGATGCTTCATGGGAGGGAGTTCAGAGGGTCCCTGGTTAAAGCCCAGATAGGGGCAAGGAGAGGGATGGAAGTGATACTGTTAAACATGGCCACGCAGTCATGGGTGAACAGGGAGTACAGGAGGGGGCTGAGCATGCACCCTTGTGGGGCCCTTGTGTTGAGGATCAGCAAAGTCGACATGTTTTTTGCTACCTTCACCACCTGGGGGCGGCCCGTCAGGATGTCCAGGACCCAGTTGCACAGGGCCTCAAGCTTAATAATGAGGTTGAAGGGTACTATGGTGTTGAATGTTGAGCTGTAGTCAATGAACAGCATTCTTAGATTGGTATTCCTTTTGTCCAGATGGGATAAGGATAGGCGATAGGGCGATAGGGCAGTGTGCAGTGGGATGGCGATTGCATCGTCTGTGGACCTATTGGGGTGGTATGCAAATTGCAGTGGGTCTAGGGTGGCAGGTAAGGTGGAGGTGATGTGATCCTTGACTAGTCTCTCAAAGCACTTCATGATGACAGAAGTGAGTGCTACGGGGCGATAGTCATTCAGTTTAGTTACCTTTGCCTTCTTGGGTACAGGAAAAATGGTGGCCATCTTGAAGCATGTGGGGACAGCAGGGAGATGTCCATAAACACATCAGCCAGCTGGTCTGCGGATGCTCTGAGGATGTGTGAGGTTTAACACTTAAATGTCTTACTCACTTCAGCCACAGAGAAGGAGAAGGAGAGCCCACAGTCCTTGGTAGCGGGCCGCGTCTGTGGCACTGAGACTCCACTTTATCTCTATACCGACATTTCGCTTGTTTGATTGCCTTTTAGAGGGAATAACTACACTGTTTGTATTTGGCCATATTCCCGGTCATCTTTCTATGGTTAAATGCGGTAGTTTGTGCTCTCAGTTTTTGAGCGAATGCTGCCATCTATCCACGGTTTCTGGTTAGGGTAGGTTTTAATAGTCACAGTGGGTACAACATCTCCAATGCACTTCCTTATAAACTCACTCAGTGAATCAGCGTATAGATCTATATTATTCTCTGAGGCTACCCGGAACATGTCCCAGTCCGCGTGTCAAAACAATCTTGAAGCGTGGATTCCGATTGGTCAGACTAGCGCTGAATGGTCCTTGTCACGGGTACATCCTGTTTGTACTACAATCAATATGCTGATAGAATTAAGGTGGCCTTGTTCTCAAATTTGCTTTTTTTTAAATCCCCGGCTGCAATAAATGCAGCCTCCGGATATATGGTTTCCAGTTTGGATAGAGTCCAGTGAAGGTCCTGGAGCGCCGTCGTGGTATCGGCTTGAGGGAGGATATACAGTGAGGGAAAAAAGTATTTGATCCCCTGCTGATTTTGTACGTTTGCCCACTGACAAAGAAATGATCAGTCTATAATTTTAATGGTAGGTTTATTTGAACAGTGAGAGACAGAATATCAACAAAAAAATCCAGAAAAACGCATGTCAAAAATGTTATGAATTGATTTGCATTTTAATGAGGGAAATAAATATTTGACCCCTCTGCAAAACATGACTTAGTACTTGGTGGAAAAACCCTTGTTGGCAATCACAGAGGTCAGACGTTTCTTGTAGTTGGCCACCAGGTTTGCACACATCTCAGGAGGGATTTTGTCCCACTCCTCTTTGCAGATCTTCTTCAAGTCATTAAGGTTTCGAGGTTGACGTTTGGCAACTCGAACATTCAGCTCCCTCCACAGATTTTCTATGGGATTAAGGTCTGGAGACTGGCTAGGCCACTCCAGGACCTTAATGTGCTTCTTCTTGAGCCACTCCTTTGTTGCCTTGGCCGTGTGTTTTGGGTCATTGTCATGCTGGAATAACCATCCACGACCCATTTTCAATACCCTGGCTGAGGGAAGGAGGTTTTCACCCAAGATTTGACGATACATGGCCCCGTCCATCGTCCCTTTGATGCGGTGAAGTTGTCCTGTCCCCTTAGCAGAAAAACACCCCCAAAGCATAATGTTTCCACCTCCATGTTTGACGGTGGGGATGGTGTTCTTGGGGTCATAGGCAGCATTCCTCCTCCTCCAAACACGGCAAGTTGAGTTGATGCCAAAGAACTCCATTTTGGTCTCATCTGACCACAACACGTTCACCCAGTTGTCCTCTGAATCATTCAGATGTTCATTGGCAAACTTCAGACGGGCATGTATATGTGCTTTCTTGAGCAGGGGGACCTTGCGGGCGCTGCAGGATTTCAGTCCTTCACGGCGTAGTGTGTTACCAATTGTTTTCTTGATGACTATGGTCTCAGCTGCCTTGAGATCATTGACAAGATCCTCCTGTGTAGTTCTGGGATGATTCCTCACCGTTCTCATGATCATTGCAACTCCACGAGGTGAGATCTTGCATGGAGCCCCAGGCTGAGGGAGATTGACAGTTATTTTGTGTTTCTTCCATTTGCGAATAATCGCAGAAACTGTTGTCACCTTCTCACCAAGCTGCTTGGCGATGGTCTTGTTGCCCATTCCAGCCTTGTGTAGGTCTACAATCTTGTCCCTGGCATCCTTGGAGAGCTCTTTGGTCTTGGCCATGGTGGAGAGTTTGGAATCTGATTGATTGATTGCTTCTGTAGACAGGTATCTTTTATACAGGTAAGAAACTGACTCCCTTTAAGAGTGTGCTCCTAATCTCAGCTCGTTACCTGGATGAAAGACACCTGGGAGCCAGAAATCTTTCTGATTGAGAGGGGGTCAAATACTTATTTCCCTCATTAAAATGCAAATCAATTTATAACATTTTTGACATGCGTTTTTCTGGATATTTTTGTTGTTATTCTGTCTCTCACTGTTCAAATAAACCTACCATTAAAATTATAGACTGATCATTTCTTTGTCAGTGGGCAAACGTACAAAATCAGCAGGGGATCAAATACTTTTTTCCCTCACTGTACACGGCTGTGACAATAACCGACAAGAATTCTCTTGGGAGATAATACGGACGGCATTTGATTGTGAGGAATTCTAGGTCAGGTGAACATAAGGACTTGAGTTCCTGTATGTTGTTACAATTACACCATGAGTCGTTAATCATGAAACATACAGCATCGCCCTCTGGCTGTACCGACTCCAACTGCATGTCCCCAGAGAGCCATGTTTCCATGAAACAGAGAGTGTTACAATCCCGGGTGTCTTTCTGGAAAGCAACCCTAGCCCTAATTTAATCGACCTTGTTATCTGGAGACTGGACATTAGCAAGGAAAATACTGGTGGTGTGCGCACCTCCAAAGTCTGACCAGAAGGCCGCTCCGTCTACCTCCACTTCGGCGATGTTGCTTTGGGTCGGCCTCTGGATTCAGTTCGCCCTGGGTCATTCGAACAAAGGATCCGCTTCGGGAAGGTCGTATTTCTGGTCGTAGTGCTGATAAGTTGACGTCGCTCTGATATCCAGTAGTTTGTCCTGGCTGTATGTAATAACACTTAAGATTTCCTGGGGTAACAATGTAAGAAATAATACATAAAAAAAACTAAATTCAGCATAGTTTCCTAAGGACTAGAAGCGAGGTGACCCTCTCTGTCGGTGCCAATCTACGGAAAAAATGTCAGCAGCATTGAAGGCCCCCAAGAACACACTGGCCTCAATCATTCTTAAATGGAAGAAGTTTGGAACCACCAAGACTCTTCCTAGAGCTGGCTGCCTGGCTAAACTGAGCAGTCAGGGGAGAAGGGCCTTGGGTCAGGGAGGTGACCAAGAACCCAATGGTCACTCTGACAGAGCTCCAGAGTTCCTCTGTGGAGATGGGAGAACCTTCCAGGAGGACAACCATCTCTGCAACACTCCACCAATCAGGCCTTTATGGTAGCGTGGCCAGATGGAAGCCACTCCTCATTAAAAGACACATGACAGCACGCTTAGAGTTTGCCAAAAGGCATCTAAAGAACTCTCAAACCATGAGAAACAAGATTCTCTGGTCTGATGAAACCAAGATTAATCTCTATGGTCTGAATTGCCAAGCGTCACGTCTGGAGGAAACCTTGCACCATGATGTTTTTCAGCGGCAGGGACTGGGAGACTAGTCAGGATCAAGGGAAAGATGAATGGACCAGTACAGAGAGATCCTTAATGAAAACCTGCTCCAGATCGCTCAGGACCTCAGACTGGGGCGAAGGTTCACCTTCCAACAGGTCAACGACCCTAAACACACAGCCAAGACAACGCAGGAGAGGCTTCGGGACAAGTCTCTGAATGTCATTGAGTGGCCCATTCAGAGCCTTGACTTGAACATCTGTGTAACGACATTCCCCATCCAACCTGACAGAGCTTGAGAGGATCTGCAGAGAAGAATGGGAGAAACTCCCCAAATACAGGTGTGCCAAGCTTGTAGCGTCATACCCAAGAAGACTCGAGGCTGTACTCGCTGCCAAAGGTTTTTCAACAAAGTACTGAGTATAGGGTCTGAATACTTATGTAAATATTATTAATACGTTTTTTATTTGTTATAAATTAGCAAAAAAAATCCCAAAACCTGTTTTGGATTTATCATTATGGGGTATTGTGTGTAGATCGATGAGGAAAAAAATATAATTTAATCAATTTTAGAATAAGGGTGTAACTTACAAAATGTGGAAAAAGTCAAGGTGTCTGAATACTTTCTGAATGCACTGCATATATTTACAAAAAAACGATATGGGGGGTCGAAAATGATGCAGCCAATTACATTGATGGAAGCTACAATTTATCTGCAATATTAAAGCTCATCTACACCCTAAACAAATATTTAAATAAATATGTGAAATTGTGAAAGTATTTGAACAGCTCTTGAATACCTGAAATTACATAAACCGACACTTGAGGGAGCTGTTGTCAGCCGCTGAGAGTACTATGCAGGTAGCTCTTCTATTGTAGAAAGGGAAAGGGGGATAGTCATTTGGACAACTGAATGCATTTAACTGAACTGTGTCTTCCGCATTTAACCCAACCCCTCTGAATCAGAGAGGTGCGGAGGGCTGCCTTTATCGACATCCACGTCTTCGGCACCCGGGGAACAGTGGGTTAACTACCTTTCTCAGGGGCAGAATGACAGATTTTTACCTTGTCAACTGGGGGATTCGATCCAGCAACCTTTCGGTTACTGGCTCAACGCTCTAATACAAGGGTTACATTGCTCCTACAAAAGCTATCTGAGTCAAAAGAGGGGAGTTAAACAGGTTCTGATGCCTCTCTCAGGAACAGTAGTATTTAGTATGGAGACCTCTCTCTCCCCCTCTCTCTCTATGTCTCTCTGAGGTGAAACTGTAATGATGCCTCTCTCAGGAACAGTAGTATTCAGTATGGAGACCTCTCTCTCCCCCTCTCTCTCTATGTCTCTCTGAGGTGAAACTGTAATGATGCCTCTCTCAGGAACAGTAGTATTCAGTATGGAGACCTCTCTCTCCCCCTCTCTCTCTCTATGTCTCTCTGAGGTGAAACTGTAATGATGCCTCTCTCAGGAACAGTAGTATTTAGTATGGAGACCTCTCTCTCCCCCTCTCTCTCTGTCTCTCTGAGGTGAAACTGTAATGATGCCTCTCTCAGGAACAGTAGTATTTAGTATGGAGACCTCTCTCTCCCCCCCTCTCTCTATGTCTCTCTGAGGTGAAACTGTAATGATGCCTCTCTCAGGAACAGTAGTATTCAGTATGGAGACCTCTCTCTCCATGTCTCTCTGAGGTGAAACTGTAATGATGCAGGTCTCAGGGCCAGTATTGTTTAGTATGGAGACCGTCTGACCAGGGTTATAGACTGATCCATCAGGCGATATCAGGATTGATACATTGAGGACCTGATCGATGCTGGAGCCCTCCCCCTCACACACACAAACACGCACACACACATACATACATACACACACACACATACAAACTCATTAATCCCATCGCTCCAGGTAGAAATACCCCCGTAAGCACATATCTAGAATCAGCTGATCCTCACCTAACCTTAAGCGTGTGTTTGAAAGTGTGTGTGGATGCAGGAAGAGTATCTGAGTTTAATTTGAGTTTGTCCTCTGAGAAAAATAATTATTGTCCGACCAATTGATAGATTTCTGGACGATTAGAGTCAAACGGCCACATGGATACAAAAATGTATCTACAATCCTTCCAACGAATCGTCAAGTGTTTTTCAGACATTCCAAATGTAACACCTAATGTTAACATCATGGAACGTTGTGTTGAATTCTAGAATTCTAGAATTCTAAAATCGACTTATTTCCTAGGCAATGTTTAGAACCTACAGGGCTGCTTGGCTACTTGACCTTTCTCTGTTATTGTATCTGATTTAGTCACAGATATTCTAGTGGGGGTAGCACTGTCTGACAGCTGATTGGCTCGTCAGAAGACATGAGTGCGTAGCTCGATACGGACAATAGCCCAATCCTGACACACAATGGGAGATATAAACAAGGCTTTGACAGCCTTGCTCTTCATCGATGCTGGCTGATTCTATGTGTTATTAGCTCACACAAAGCCACAGGCCCTGTCTTAGAACAGGACAATAATACAACACAATACAACTGTATTCATCCCCTTCTGATTACTGGGAGAGAAAAACACAATCACAAATACACAATTTTTTTTTATCAGATTTAGAGAGAGGTGGAGAGGAGTGAGAAGTGGAGAGGAGAGGAGAGAGAAGTGGAGAGAGGAGAGGAAAGGAGATGAGAAAGAAGTGGAGAGGAGAGGACAGGAGAGAGAAGTGGAGAGGAGAGGAGAGAGAGGTGGAGTGTAGAGAGAGGTGGAGAGGAGAGAGAGGTAGAGAGAGGTGGAGAGGAGAGAGAAGTGGAGAGGAGAGGAGATAGGAGAGGAAAGAGACGTGGAGAGGAGAGGAGAGAGAAGTGGAGAGAGGAGAGGAATGGAGATGAGAAAGAAGTGGAGAGGAGAGGAGAGGAGAGGAGAGAAAAGTGGAGAGGAGAGGAGAGAGAAGTGGAGAGGAGAGGACAGGAGAGAGAAGTGGAGAGGAGAGGAGAGGTGGAGAGAAGCGAGAGGTGGAGAAGAGAGGAGCGAGTGGTGGAGAAGAGGGTGGAGGGGAGAGGAGAGAGGAGCGAGAGGTGGAGAGGAGAGGGGAGAGAGGTGGAGAGGAGAGGAGAGAGAGGTAGAGAGAGGTGGAGAGGAGAGAGAGGTAGAGAGAGGTGGAAAGGAGAGAGAGGTGGAGAGGAGAGAGAGCTGGAGTGGAGAGGAGAGAGAGGTAGAGAGGAGAGAGAGGTGGAGAGGAGAGAGAGCTGGAGTGGAGAGAGAGGTGGAGAGGAGAGAGAGGTAGAGAGGAGAGAGGTGGGGTGGAGAGGAGAGAGAGGTGGAGAGGAGAGAGAGGTGGAGAGGAGAGGAGAGAGAGGTAGAGAGAGGTGGAGAGGAGAGAGAGGTAGAGAGAGGTGGAGAGGAGAGAGGTGGAGAGGAGAGAGAGCTGGAGTGGAGAGGAGAGAGAGGTAGAGAGGAGAGAGAGTTGGAGAGGAGAGGAGAGTTGGAGTGGAGAGGAGGAGATAGGTGGAGTGGAGAGGAGAGAGAGGTAGAGAGGAGAGAGGTGGAGTGGAGAGGAGAGAGAGATGGAGAGGAGAAAGAGGTGGAGAGGAGAGAGGGGTGGAGAGGAGAGAAAGGTGGAGAGGAGAGAGAGCTGGAGTGGAGAGGAGAGAGAGATGGAGAGAGAGGTGGAGAGGAGAGAGAGGTGGAGAGGAGAGAGAGGTGGAGAGGAGAGAGAGATGGAGAGGAGAGAGAGGTAGAGAGAGGTGGAGAGTTGAGGAGAGAGAGGTGGAGTGTAGAGAGAGGTGGAGAGGAGAGAGAGGTAGAGAGAGGTGGAGAGGAGAGTTGGAGTGGAGAGGAGAGAGAGGTAGAGAGAGGTGGAGAGGAGAGAGAGGTGGAGAGGAGAGAGAGGTAGAGAGAGGTGGAGAGGAGAGGGGAGGTGGAGAGGAGAGAGAGGTAGAGAGAGGTGGAGAGGAGAGGGGAGGTGGAGAGGAGAGAGAGGTAGAGAGAGGTGGAGAGGAGAGGCTAGCCAGGATGCAAATAAGCCTCTTAGGGTGGTGTGGTCGTCAGTCTTTACTGCCCGTGGTGGAGGAGAGAGATGGAAGAAGAAAAGGTTACTAAACCCAGCCTCTCTTATTATGCTTGCTTTAATGAGACTGAGTGGAAAGAACGAATTGGGGAGGAAAGGAGGGGAAGTGGTCTGGTGTTGGTAGGAGCCCACCTCTGATGAGTGGAAATGTCAGACCCACGCTGTCTCAAGGGGGAGGGGAGAAAGGAGGGGCAAATGAAAAGTAGTTAGTGGGGGTTTAAGAGAGGAGGAGGAGGAGGAGGAGGGAGGAAGACTATTGAGAGGTGTGTGTAGGTAACCCGAGGCAAGAACAGTGGGGGAAGAGGAGTGGATGGAGGGATGAGATTGTGTGTGTTTGTTTGTGTGTGTGGCCTCTTCGGTAGGAGGTTGGACCTGCAATTACATTCACATGAAAGGTCGACATTAACAATAGAGAGAAACTGATTAACAGGCGGAAATTACCCTTTACGCACACACACACACACACACACACACACACACACACACACACACACACACACACACACACACACACACACACACACACACACACACACACACACACACACACACACACACACACACACACACACACACACACACACGCCTCTGAGACTGCAGAAGAGTAGCAGGGGATAAAATTTCACTTCCACCTCAGTTTGCTCTCATTGGCATTAGTCCTTTGTTGCAGTACCGGTACATTCTAACAGGGGACAAGTTGTCGGTGTTCATCGGGTAGTGAGAGAGTTTCTTCCTGTCAGTACAGTCACTGGGTGTTCAGCTGCAGGGCTGATGGGTGATGACAGTTCATTTATGTGTGGATGTGGATGACTGCCATACTACCCATTTGTGTCTTCTCAGCCTCATAGAGGGAACTATACCGAAAGTAATGAAATGACACAGGAGAGAGATGCGGAGGGATGAGGAGGGATGAAGAGGGATGAGGAGAGATGAGGAGGGGTGAGTAAAGCTGAGGGGATTCGGAAGGATGAGGAGATGAGTGAAGATGAGGGGATGAGGAGGGATGAGGAGAGATGAGAAGGGATGATGAGAGATGAGGGAATGAGGAGGGATGAGGAGAGATGAGGGGATGAGGAGGGATGATGAGGGATGATGAGGGACGGATAATGATGAGGGGATGATGAGAGATGAAGAGGGAGGAGTAGGGAAGAGGAGATATGAGGGGGATGAGTAAATATGAGGAGAGATGAGTAAAGATGAGGAGGGATGAGGAGAGATGAGGAGAGATGATGAGGGATGAGTAAAGATGAGGATAGATGAGTAAAGATGAGGAAAAATTAGGAGGGATAAGGAGAGACGAGGAGGGATGAGGGATGGAGAAACAGCAACATTTTCTGAGAGAGATGAGGAGAAATTAGGAGAAATGAGGAGGGATGAGAGGGAAGAGGAGAGATGAGGGGGGATGAGGATAGATGCATGGGGATGAGGAGAGATGAGGAGAGATGAGTAAAGATGAGGGGGTGAGGAGGGATAAGGAGAGATGAGGAGGGAGGAGTAAAGATGAGGAGGCATGAGGAGAGATGAGGAGGGATGAAGAGAGATGAGGAGGGATGAGGAGAGATGAGTGAAGATGAGGAGGGATGAGTGAATATGAGGAGGCATGAGGAGAGATGAGGAGGGATGAGGACAGATGAGGAGGGATGAGTAAAAATGAGGAGAGATGAGGAGAGATGAGCGATGAGGAGGGATGAAGAGAGCTGAGGGGGGATGAGGAGAGATGATGGAAGAGTAAAGATGAGGAGAGATGAGGAGAGATGAGGAGGGATGAGTGCAGATGAGGAGGGATGAGGAGCGATGTGGAGAGATGAGGAGGGATGAGTAAAGATGAGGGGGGATGAGGAGGGTTGAGGAGAGATGAGAAGGGTTAATGAGAGATGAGGAGGGATGAGTAAAGATGAGGAGAGATGAGGAGGGTTGAGTAAAGATGAGGAGGGATGAGGGATTGATAAACAGCAAAATATTCTGAGAGAGATGAGGAGAAAGAGAGGGAGAGAGCGAGAGAGAGAGAGAGAGAGAGAGAGAGAGAGAGAGAGAGAGAGAGAGAGAGAGAGAGAGAGAGAGAGAGATCGAGAGATCTTGTGTGCTTATCCATGACTAGCCACCATCAATCATATTGAAGCCACATATCCAAATGTCCTTTCTCTCTCTCTCTCTCTCTCTATCTTGTCTCTATCTCTTTTCTATCATCTCTCTCCTCTCTTTCTCCTTGTCTCTATCTCTCATCTCTCTCTTTCTTATTGTCTCCATCTCTCCTCTTTCTCATTGTCTCTATCTCTCCTCTTTCTCATTGTCTCCATCTCTCCTCTTTCTCATTGTCTCCATCTCTCTCTTTCTCATTGTCTCCATCTCTCCTCTTACTCCTTGTCTCTATTTTTCTCCTTGTCTATCTCTCCTCTCTCTCTCTATTTTTCTCCTTGTCTATCTCTCCTCTCTCTCTCTATCTTTCTCCTTGTCTATCTCTCCATCTTTCTCCTTGTCGATCTCTCCTCTCTCTCTCTATCTTTCTCCTTGTCTATCTCTCCTCTCTCTCTCTATCTTTCTCCTTGTCTATCTCTCCTCTCTCTCTCTATATTTCTCCTTGTCGATCTCTCTCTCTTTCTCCTTGTCTCGATCTCTCCTCTCCCTCTCTCTCTTTCTCCTTGTCTCGATCTCTCCTCTCTCTCTCTCTCCCGTTCGAAACATTCTCTCTCACGAAACTCTACAACAGCAAACCTATAAATCAACCCACACATTCTCCTGAAGGACAAAAGGGGATGAACTAAAAGCCTTCACTCTTCTTTTCTCTTCCCCTCCCTTTCATTCCTTCCCTCCATCTCTCACTCTGCTTATGTAAGACATGTCAAATGTGTTTAATTGTTCCTCCTGATTTACAAGAGAGCAAAACAAATGTCACATATATCATTTTAATCTCTCCTTCTCTGGATACGACCAGTGGCTGGCGGCGTGACGGTAGTATAGATGAGTAAGTGTGCTGTGGTTTTGTACTGTGGTGACAGGAAATGGACTAGCACACACACGCAGTGACAGGAGGGAGAAGAAGCATTGGTTTTGTTTTTGATTGACCATTTACCATTTGCTACTGTCAAGGGGATGTATAGAGGAAGATATTGGGGATACGGCATCCCTCCATTGGTTCTGTTGTCTGTTGAAGTCCCGGTAACGGAACTACCTAAAGGCTTCATCATATATAGGTTCGGTTTGTTTCGGAACGTCTTTGCTGCAGACCATTGCTGGAAAAACAAGAAAGAGCAGGAGGCGGCAGGTAGCCTAGTGCTTAGAGGCAGGTAGCCTAGTGGTTAGAGGCAGGTAGCCTAGTGGTTAGAGGCAGGGAGCCTAGTGGTTAGAGGCAGGTAGCCTAGTGGTTAGAGGCAGGTAGCCTAGTGGTTAGAGGCAGGTAGCCTAGTGGTTAGAGACAGGGAGCCTAGTGGTTAGAGGCAGGTAGCCTAGTGGTTAGAGGCAGGTACCCTAGTGGTTAGAGGCAGGTAGCCTAGTGGTTAGAGGCAGGGAGCCTAGTGGTTAGAGGCAGGTAGCCTAGTGGTTAGAGACAGGGAGCCTAGTGGTTAGAGGCAGGTAGCCTAGTGGTTAGAGGCAGGTAGCCTAGTGGTTAGAGGCAGGGAGCCTAGTGGTTAGAGGCAGGTAGCCTAGTGGTTAGAGGCAGGTAGCCTAGTGGTTAGAGGCAGGGAGCCTAGTGGTTAGAGGCGGTAGCCTAGTGGTTAGAGGCAGGTAGCCTAGTGGTTAGAGGCAGGTAGCCTAGTGGTTAGAGGCGGTAGCCTAGTGGTTAGAGGCGGTAGCCTAGTGGTTAGAGGCAGGTAGCCTAGTGGTTAGAGGCGGTAGCCTAGTGGTTAGAGGCGGTAGCCTAGTGGTTAGAGGCAGGTCGCCTAGTGGTTAGAGGCAGGTCGCCTAGTGGTTAGAGGCAGGTAGCCTAGTGGTTAGAGCAGGGTAGCCTAGTGGTTGGAGGCAGGTAGCCTAGTGGTTAGAGGCAGGGAGCCTAGCGGTTAGAGGCAGGTAGCCTAGCGGTTAGAGGCAGGTAGCCTAGTGGTTAGAGGCAGGGAGCCTAGTGGTTAGAGGCAGGGAGCCTAGTGGTTAGAGGCAGGTAGCCTAGTGGTTAGAGGCAGGGAGCCTAGTGGTTAGAGGCAGGTAGCCTAGTGGTTAGAGGCAGGGAGCCTAGTGGTTAGAGGCAGGGAGCCTAGTGGTTAGAGGCAGGTAGCCTAGTGGTTAGAGGCAGGTAGCCTAGTGGTTAGAGGCAGGTAGCCTAGTGGTTAGAGGCAGGTAGCCTAGTGGTTAGAGGAGGCAGGTAGCCTAGTGGTTAGAGGCAGGTAGCCTAGTGGTTAGAGGCAGGTAGCCTAGTGGTTAGAGGCAGGTAGCCTAGTGGTTAGAGGAGGCAGGTAGCCTAGTGGTTAGAGGCAGGTAGCCTAGTGGTTAGAGGCAGGGAGCCTAGTGGTTAGAAGCAGGGAGCCTAGTGGTTAGAGGCAGGGAGCCTAGTGGTTAGAGGCAGGTAGCCTAGTGGTTAGAGGCAGGTAGCCTAGTGGTTAGAGCGTTGGACTATTAACCAAAAGGTTGCTAGATCGAATCCCAGAGATGACAAGGTATACATCTGTCGTTCTGCCCCTGAACAAGGCAGTTAACCCCACTGTTCCCCTGAACAAGGCAGTTAACCCCACTGTTCCTAGACCAGTTAACCCCACTGTTCCTAGACCAGTTAACCCCACTGTTCCTAGACCAGTTAACCCCACTGTTCCTAGACCAGTTAACCCCACTGTTCCTAGACCAGTTAACCCCACTGTTTCTAGACCAGTTAACCCCACTGTTCCTAGACCAGTTAACCCCACTGTTCCTAGACCAGTTAACCCCACTGTTCCTAGACCAGTTAACCCCACTGTTCCTAGACCAGTTAACCCCACTGTTCCTAGACCAGTTAACCCCACTGTTCCTAGACCAGTTAACCCCACTGTTCCTAGACCAGTTAACCCCACTGTTCCTAGACCAGTTAACCCCACTGTTCCTAGACCAGTTAACCCCACTGTTCCTAGGCCAGTTAACCCCACTGTTCCTAGACCAGTTAACCCCACTGTTCCTAGACCAGTTAACCCCACTGTTCCTAGACCAGTTAACCCCACTGTTCATAGGCCAGTTAACCCCACTGTTCCTAGACCAGTTAACCCCACTGTTCCTAGACCAGTTAACCCACTGTTCCTAGACCAGTTAACCCCACTGTTCCTAGGCCAGTTAACCCCACTGTTCCTAGACCAGTTAACCCCACTGTTCCTAGGCCAGTTAACCCCACTGTTCCTAGACCAGTTAACCCACTGTTCCTAGACCAGTTAACCCCACTGTTCCTAGGCCAGTTAACCCCACTGTTCCTAGACCAGTTAACCCCACTGTTCCTAGGCCAGTTAACCCCACTGTTCCTAGACCAGTTAACCCCACTGTTTCTAGACCAGTTAACCCCACTGTTCCTAGACCAGTTAACCCCACTGTTCCTAGACCAGTTAACCCCACTGTTCCAAGACCAGTTAACCCACTGTTCCTAGACCAGTTAACCCCACTGTTCCTAGGCCAGTTAACCCCACTGTTCCTAGACCAGCTAACCCCACTGTTCCTAGACCAGTTAACCCCACTGTTCCTAGACCAGTTAACCCCACTGTTCCTAGACCAGTTAACCCCACTGTTCCTAGACCAGTTAACCCCACTGTTCCTAGGCAGTCATTGTATAAATAATAATTTGTTCTGACTTGCCTCGTTAAATATTTCAGTTTTCCGTTCCACTTGAGCCACTGTAGTTACAACATAACTCTTCCTCAAAATAGTCTGAATTAATAGAAGATAAATCTGTTATTCATTTTCACGTTTTTTTTTTTGCAGAGGAGATCTTAGTTGTGCAATGTTAAACTATATAAGATGTTAAACTATATAAGATGTTAAACTATATAAGATGTTAAACTATATAAGATGCTAAACTATATAAGATGTTAAACTATATAAGATGCTAAACTATATAAGATGTTAAACTATATAAGATGTTAAACTATATAAGATGCTAAACTATATAAGATGTTAAACTATATAAGATGTTAAACTATATAAGATGTTAAACTATATAAGATGCTAAACTATATAAGATGTTAAACTATATAAGATGCTAAACTATATAAGATGTTAAACTATATAAGATGCTAAACTATATAAGATGTTAAACTATATAAGATGCTAAACTATATAAGATGTTAAACTATATAAGATGTTAAACTATATAAGATGCTAAACTATATAAGATGTTAAACTATATAAGATGCTAAACTATATAAGATGTTAAACTATATAAGATGTTAAACTATATAAGATGCTAAACTATATAAGATGTTAAACTATATAAGATGCTAAACTATATAAGATGTTAAACTATATAAGATGCTAAACTATATAAGATGTTAAACTATATAAGATGTTAAACTATATAAGATGCTAAACTATATAAGATGTTAAACTATATAAGATGCTAAACTATATAAGATGCTAAACTATATAAGATGTTAAACTATATAAGATGTTAAACTATATAAGATGTTAAACTATATAAGATGTTAAACTATATAAGATGTTAAACTATATAAGATGTTAAACTATATAAGATGCTAAACTATATAAGATGTTAAACTATATAAGATGTTAAACTATATAAGATGTTAAACTATATAAGATGTTAAACTATATAAGATGTTAAACTATATAAGATGTTAAACTATATAAGATGTTAAACTATATAAGATGTTAAACTATATAAGATGTTAAACTATATAAGATGTTAAACTATATAAGATGTTAAACTATATAAGATGCTAAACTATATAAGATGCTAAACTATATAAGATGTTAAACTATATAAGATGTTAAACTATATAAGATGTTAAACTATATAAGATGCTAAACTATATAAGATGTTAAACTATATAAGATGTTAAACTATATAAGATGTTAAACTATATAAGATGTTAAACTATATAAGATGTTAAACTATATAAGATGCTAAACTATATAAGATGCTAAACTATATAAGATGTTAAACTATATAAGATGTTAAACTATATAAGATGTTAAACTATATAAGATGCTAAACTATATAAGATGTTAAACTATATAAGATGTTAAACTATATAAGATGCTAAACTATATAAGATGCTAAACTATATAAGATGTTAAACTATATAAGATGTTAAACTATATAAGATGCTAAACTATATAAGATGCTAAACTATATAAGATGTTAAACTATATAAGATGCTAAACTATATAAGATGTTAAACTATATAAGATGTTAAACTATATAAGATCCTAAACTATATAAGATGTTAAACTATATAAGATGCTAAACTATATAAGATGCTAAACTATATAAGATGTTAAACTATATAAGATGTTAAACTATATAAGATGTTAAACTATATAAGATGTTAAACTATATAAGATGCTAAACTATATAAGATGTTAAACTATATAAGATGTTAAACTATATAAGATGTTAAACTATATAAGATGTTAAACTATATAAGATGTTAAACTATATAAGATGTTAAACTATATAAGATGCTAAACTATATAAGATGCTAAACTATATAAGATGTTAAACTATATAAGATGTTAAACTATATAAGATGTTAAACTATATAAGATGCTAAACTATATAAGATGTTAAACTATATAAGATGTTAAACTATATAAGATGTTAAACTATATAAGATGCTAAACTATATAAGATGCTAAACTATATAAGATGCTAAACTATATAAGATGTTAAACTATATAAGATGTTAAACTATATAAGATGTTAAACTATATAAGATGCTAAACTATATAAGATGTTAAACTATATAAGATGTTAAACTATATAAGATGTTAAACTATATAAGATGTTAAACTATATAAGATGCTAAACTATATAAGATGTTAAACTATATAAGATGTTAAACTATATAAGATGTTAAACTATATAAGATGCTAAACTATATAAGATGTTAAACTATATAAGATGTTAAACTATATAAGATGCTAAACTATATAAGATGTTAAACTATATAAGATGCTAAACTATATAAGATGTTAAACTATATAAGATGCTAAACTATATAAGATGTTAAACTATATAAGATGTTAAACTATATAAGATGCTAAACTATATAAGATGTTAAACTATATAAGATGCTAAACTATATAAGATGTTAAACTATATAAGATGCTAAACTATATAAGATGTTAAACTATATAAGATGTTAAACTATATAAGATGCTAAACTATATAAGATGTTAAACTATATAAGATGTTAAACTATATAAGATGTTAAACTATATAAGATGTTAAACTATATAAGATGTTAAACTATATAAGATGTTAAACTATATAAGATGTTAAACTATATAAGATGTTAAACTATATAAGATGTTAAACTATATAAGATGTTAAACTATATAAGATGTTAAACTATATAAGATCCTAAACTATATAAGATGTTAAACTATATAAGATGTTAAACTATATAAGATGTTAAACTATATAAGATGCTAAACTATATAAGATGTTAAACTATATAAGATGTTAAACTATATAAGATCCTAAACTATATAAGATGTTAAACTATATAAGATGTTAAACTATATAAGATGTTAAACTATATAAGATGTTAAACTATATAAGATGTTAAACTATATAAGATGTTAAACTATATAAGATGTTAAACTATATAAGATGTTAAACTATATAAGATGCTAAACTATATAAGATGTTAAACTATATAAGATGTTAAACTATATAAGATGTTAAACTATATAAGATGTTAAACTATATAAGATGTTAAACTATATAAGATGTTAAACTATATAAGATGTTAAACTATATAAGATGTTAAACTATATAAGATGTTAAACTATATAAGATGTTAAACTATATAAGATGCTAAACTATATAAGATGTTAAACTATATAAGATGTTAAACTATATAAGATGTTAAACGATATAAGATGTTAAACTATATAAGATGTTAAACTATATAAGATGTTAAACTATATAAGATGTTAAACTATATAAGATGTTAAACTATATAAGATGTTAAACTATATAAGATGTTAAACTATATAAGATGTTAAACTATATAAGATGTTAAACTATATAAGATGTTAAACTATATAAGATGTTAAACTATATAAGATGTTAAACTATATAAGATGTTAAACTATATAAGATGTTAAACTATATAAGATGTTAAACTATATAAGATGTTAAACTATATAAGATGTTAAACTATATAAGATGCTAAACTATATAAGATGCTCAAGTGTTTCAGAAGTGAAAAAAATGTGCATGTAAACTAGTCGTCTCTCGTCGAATGACAACAAACACATAATTGGATAATCCCGTCCATAGTTCCCACCCCTTACTAGGAGTGGACCAATCACAACAATAAATCATTGAAGTCAGTTGGAGCAGTGTCTTTCCCTTCCCTAAGGATCCAAGGTTTAGACATGGGTAGTTCTCTATTCAGCTCAGCACACAGCGGGAGAGAAGTAAACACTGTACATACCGTATACCTAAAGACATACAGTACACACATCTCCACACTGCACAGCCGGGAGCCAAGGTCTGTGATGTCTCAACTAAGTCTGAGCAACTCTGTCTGTCTGTCTGTCTGTCTGTCTGTCTGTCTGTCTGTCTGTCTGTCTGTCTGTCTGTCTGTCTGTCTGTCTGTCTGTCTGTCTGTCTGTCTGTCTGTCTGTCTGTCTGTCTGTCTGTCTGTCTGTCTGTCTGTCTGTCTGTCTGTCTCTGTCTCTCTCTGTGTGTGCATGTATCCAGCTTTCCTGTTGATATAATTTGAGCTGAGTGACGAGAGAAGAGAGGCGGCTAGGCTCAGAGCTAAATTTAAAACTGTCGAGATCAACCTGACATGTGTAGTGTGCCCCCCCCCCCCCCTGAAGTGACTCTTACCAACTGTATGCATTATGCAAGGATTTCCTCTGTGCTGTCTTAGGAATGCAGCATTCTCTGCATTATCTCAACAACCTCATCTTGTTACACTTCTGGGTAGCAGAGGTTATGTTGTCTTTACAGGTCTGTAGGTCTGATATCTGATTGGAGGTTAACTTTACAGTAACGCTATCGGTCAATAACTTTTGAATCCAAACAAGTCAGGTGTTATAAAGAGACTTAGATTATTTGTCTCTTTGTTCCTCTGTTGAGATTCTCTCTCTCTCTCTCTCTCTCTCTCTCTCTCTCTCTCTCTCTCTCCCCCTCTCCCTCTTCAAAGTATCTGATTAAAGCAAAATGGATGTTGAAGTATCATCAATTATAAAATTATTTCAGCAGAGGTTTGAGAACGAACACTTAGCCATAGAGTTTCAGATATCCCTCAGGGGTAGGAGAGAGAGAGAAGAGGAGAGCGCTCCTGGGAGATAAAAGCTCTGCTTTCATTCAGTCGACTCCATTTTCTAAATCCCTTCTAATCTGTCACAGAACTGCTAAGGGATGTGTGTATGTACGTGTGTCTGAACCCCCAGTTTACAAACAAGTTCAGGGTCTGCCCCTTTGACGGAAATAGCACACCGCTAGCTATTAGCGCTCCACGTGTGTGTGTGTGTGTGTGGCAGCGTTTCATCTCTGCTGGACTCCAACTGCATGTCACAACTCATCAGTCAACAAGAATAGGCTGCCTCCCTCACACACGCTGCCTCCCTCACACACGCTGCCTCCCTCACGCTGCCTCCCTCACGCCCTCACACACGCTGCCTCCCTCACACACGCTGCCTCCCTCACACACGCTGCCTCCCTCACACACGCTGCCTCCCTCACACACGCTGCCTCACTCCCTCACGCTGCCTCCCTTACTCACGCTGCCTCCCTCACGCTGCCTCCCTCACGCTGCCTCCCTCATAATGCCTCCCTCACGCTGCCTCCCTCACGCTGCCTCCCTCACGCTGCCTCCCTCACGCTGCCTCCCTCACGCTGCCTCCCTCATGCTGCCTCCATCATGCTGCCTCCCTCATGCTGCCTCCCTCACGCTACCTCCCTCACGCTGCCTCCCTCATGCCTACTCCCTCACGCTGCCTCCCTCATGCTGCCTCCCTCATGCTGCCTCCCTCATGCTGCCTCCCTTACACACGCTGCCTCCCTCACGCTGCCTCCCTCACGCTGCCTCCCTCACGCTGCCTCCCTCACGCTGCCTCCCTCATGCTGCCTCCCTCACGCTGCCTCCCTTACACACGCTGCCTCCCTCACGCTGCCTCCCTCACACACGTTGCCTCCCTTACACATGTTGCCTCCCTCATGCTGCCTCCCTCACGCTGCCTCCCTCACGCTGCCTCCCTCACACACGTTGCCTCCCTTACACATGTTGCCTCCCTCATGCTGCCTCCCTCATGCTGCCTCACTCCCTCACGCTGCCTCCCTCACGCTGCCTCCAACACGCTGCCTCCCTCATGCTGCCTCCCTCATGCTGCCTCACTCCCTCTCGCTGCCTCCCTTACTCACGCTGCCTCCCTCACGCTGCCTCCCTCAGACATGCTGTCTCAGTCCCTCACGCTGTCTCCCTTACTCACGCTGCCTCCCTCACGCTGCCTCCCTCACGCTGCCTCCCTCATGCTGCCTACCTCATGCTGCCTCCCTTACACACGCTGCCTCCCTCACGCTGCCTCCCTCATGCTGCCTCCCTCATGCTGCCTCACTCCCTCACGCTGCCACCCTTACTCACGCTGCCTCCCTCACGCTGCCTCCCTCATGCTGCCTCCCTCATGCTGCCTCCCTCACGCTGCCTCCCTCATGCTGCCTCCCTTACACACGCTGCCTCCCTCACGCTGCTTCCCTCACGCTGCCTCCCTCACGCTGCCTCCCTCACGCTGCCTCCCTCACCCTGCCTCCCTCATGCTGCCTCCCTCATGCTGCCTCCCTCACGCTGCCTCCCTTACACACGCTGCCTCCCTCACGCTGCCTCCCTCACACACGTTGCCTCCCTTACACATGTTGCCTCCCTCATGCTGCCTCCCTCACGCTGCCTCCCTCACGCTGCCTCCCTCACACACGTTGCCTCCCTTACACATGTTGCCTCCCTCATGCTGCCTCCCTCATGCTGCCTCACTCCCTCACGCTGCCTCCCTCACGCTGCCTCCAACACGCTGCCTCCCTCATGCTGCCTCACTCCCTCACGCTGCCTCCCTTACTCACGCTGCCTCCCTCACGCTGCCTCCCTCAGACATGCTGTCTCAGTCCCTCACGCTGTCTCCCTTACTCACGCTGCCTCCCTCACGCTGCCTCCCTCACGCTGCCTCCCTCATGCTGCCTACCTCATGCTGCCTCCCTTACACACGCTGCCTTCCTCACGCTGCCTCCCTCACGCTGCCTCCCTCACGCTGCCTCCCTCATGCTGCCTCCCTCATGCTGCCTCACTCCCTCACGCTGCCACCCTTACTCACGCTGCCTCCCTCACGCTGCCTCCCTCATGCTGCCTCCCTCATGCTGCCTCCCTCACGCTGCCTCCCTCATGCTGCCTCCCTTACACACGCTGCCTCCCTCACGCTGCTTCCCTCACGCTGCCTCCCTCACGCTGCCTCCCTCACGCTGCCTCCCTCACCCTGCCTCCCTCATGCTGCCTCCCTCATGCTGCCTCCCTCATGCTGCCTCCCTCCCTCACGCTGCCTCCCTCACGCTGCCTCCCTCACACACGCTGCCTCCCTTACTCACACTGCCTCCCTCACGCTGCCTCCCTCACGCCAACTCCCTCACGCTGCCTCCCTCACGCTGCCTCCCTCACGCTGCCTCCCTCACGCTGCCTCCCTCACGCTGCCTCCCTCACGCTGCCTCCCTCACGCTGCCTCCCTCACGCTGCCTCCCTCACGCTGCCTCCCTCCCTCACGCTGCCTCCCTCCCTCATGCTGCCTCCCTCATGCTGCCTCCCTCATGCTGCCTCCCTCCCTCATGCTGCCTCCCTCACGCTGCCTCCCTTACGCTGCCTCCCTCATGCTGCGTCCCTCATGCTGCCTCCCTCACGCTGCCTCCCTCACGCTGCCTCCCTCCCTCACGCTGCCTCCCTCCCTCACGCTGCCTCCCTCCCTCATGCTGCCTCCCTCACGATGCCTCCCTCACACTGTCTCCCTCATGCTGCCTCCCTCACGCTGCCTCCCTCACACACGCTGCAACACACATGCTGCCTCCCTGTAAATTGTCCGGCTGTGATTTTATGAACATTTCGGCAGTCTTATGGGTTTGGGGGTAGAAGCTGTTGAGGAGCCTTTTGGACCTAGATTTGGTGCTCCGGGTACCGCTTGCCGTGCGGTAGCAGAGAGAACAGTCTATGACTCGGGTGGCTGGAGTCTCTGAGAATTTTATGGGCTTTCCTCTGACACCGTCTAGTATATAAGTCCTGGATGGCAAGAAGCTTGGCCCCAGTAATGTACTGGGCCGTTCGCACTACCCTCTGTAGCGCCTTACGGTCAGATGCCGAGCACTTGCCAAACCAGGCGGTGATGCAACCGGTCAGGATGCTCTCGATGGTGCAGCTGTAGAACCTTTTGAGTGTGTGTGTGTGTGCAGGCATAGCAGAGGAGAGCAGGGGACAGCCATAGGGGATTCCACGTTGCTGTGATCTGATGGCGGATGAATAAAACAGTTTACTTATGCTATAATATCTGGCATGGTCACGCGAGAGAGGTAACAGCTGGCTCTGGTCTACTTATTGTCCCCTGCTGCTCGCCCCACCCACTCCAAAAGAAAATGAGGGAGTGGGATGTCTCACTTTCTCTACCGTCTCTGATCTGAACACAGAGAGGATGAGATGAAGCCTTCTGATTGGACCTCATAGAAATACAACATCTGAGTCTGATTCCATGGCCACCCATGGAGAGATGGCCACCCATGGAGAGAGAGAGAGAGAGAGAGAGAGAGAAGGGGATAGAGAGAAAGTGAGAGAGAAAGAAAGAGAGAGAGAAAGAGAGAGAGAAAGAGAGGGGGAGAGAAAGATATGGCATGAGGGAGAGAGAGAGAGAGACAGAAAGAGAAAGAGAAAGAGAGAAAGAGACAGAGAAAGGGATAGAGAGAAAGAGAGAGAGAGTTAGCATGGGGGGGAAGATACGGTGGTATTGCTGGCTCTGGGCAACATCACTATGGCGGAAGAGCAACCTGTTGCCATGGCGACAACATAGAAGCAATAGGTCAAAACTGTTGGGGAATGTATCTGAAAAAAACATATTTACTGGTGGTCTGACCTGTAATAACCAGACTGGTGGTCTGACCTGTAATAACCAGACTGGTGGTCTGACCTGTAATAACCAGACTGGTGGTCTGACATGTAATAACCAGACTGGTGGTCTGACCTGTAATAACCAGACTGGTGGTCTGACCTGTAATAACCAGACTGGTGGTCTGACCTGTAATAACCAGACTGGTGGTCTGACCTGTAATAACCAGACTGATGGTCTGACCTGTAATAACCAGACTGGTGGTCTGACATGTAATTACCAGACTGGTGGTCTGACCTGTAATAACCAGACTGGTGGTCTGACCTGTAATAACCAGACTGGTGGTCTGACCTGTAATAACCAGACTGGTGGTCTGACCTGTAATAACCAGACTGGTGGTCTGACCTGTAATAACCAGACTGGTGGTCTGACCTGTAATAACCAGACTGGTGGTCTGACCTGTAATAACCAGACTGGTGGTCTGACCTGTAATAACCAGACTGGTGGTCTGACCTGTAATAACCAGACTGGTGGTCTGACCTGTAATAACCAGACTGGTGGTCTGACCTGTAATAACCAGACTGGTGGTCTGACCTGTAATAACCAGACTGGTGGTCTGACCAGTAATAACCAGACTGGTGGTCTGACCTGTAATAACCAGACTGGTGGTCTGACCAGTAATAACCAGACTGGTGGTCTGACCAGTAATAACCAGACTGGTGGTCTGACATGTAATAACCAGACTGGTGGTCTGACCTGTAATAACCAGACTGGTGGTCTGACCAGTAATAACCAGACTGGTGGTCTGACCTGTAATAACCAGACTGGTGGTCTGACCTGTAATAACCAGACTGGTGGTCTGACCAGTAATAACCAGACTGGTGGTCTGACATGTAATAACCAGACCGGTGGTCTGACCTGTAATAACCAGACTGGTGGTCTGACCTGTAATAACCAGACTGGTGGTCTGACCTGTAATAACCAGACCGGTGGTCTGACCTGTAATAACCAGACCGGTGGTCTGACCTGTAATAACCAGACCGGTGGTCTGACCTGTAATAACCAGACTGGTGGTCTGACCTGTAATAACCAGACCGGTGGTCTGACCTGTAATAACCAGACCGGTGGTCTCACCTGTAATAACCAGACCGGTGGTCTGACCTGTAATAACCAGACCGGTGGTCTGACCTGTAATAACCAGACCGGTGGTCTGACCTGTAATAACCAGACTGGTGGTCTGACCAGTAATAACCAGACTGGTGGTCTGACCTGTAATAACCAGACTGGTGGTCTGACCTGTAATAACCAGACTGGTGGTCTGACCTGTCATAACCAGACTGGTGGTCTGACCTGTAATAACCAGACTGGTGGTCTGACCTGTAATAACCAGACTGGTGGTCTGACCTGTAATAACCAGACTGGTGGTCTGACCTGTAATAACCAGACTGGTGGTCTGACCAGTAATAACCAGACTGGTGGTCTGACCTGTAATAACCAGACTGGTGGTCTGACCTGTAATAACCAGACTGGTGGTCTGACCTGTAATAACCAGACTGGTGGTCTGACCTGTAATAACCAGACTGGTGGTCTGACCAGTAATAACCAGACTGGTGGTCTGACCTGTAATAACCAGACTGGTGGTCTGACATGTAATAACCAGACTGGTGGTCTGACCTGTAATAACCAGACTGGTGGTCTGACCTGTAATAACCAGACTGGTGGTCTGACCTGTAATAACCAGACTGGTGGTCTGACCAGTAATAACCAGACTGGTGGTCTGACCTGTAATAACCAGACTGGTGGTCTGACCAGTAATAACCAGACTGGTGGTCTGACCTGTAATAACCAGACTGGTGGTCTGACCTGTAATAACCAGACTGGTGGTCTGACCTGTAATAACCAGACTGGTGGTCTGACATGTAATAACCAGACTGGTGGTCTGACCTGTAATAACCAGACTGGTGGTCTGACCTGTAATAACCAGACTGGTGGTCTGACCTGTAATAACCAGACTGGTGGTCTGACCAGTAATAACCAGACTGGTGGTCTGACCTGTAATAACCAGACTGGTGGTCTGACCAGTAATAACCAGACTGGTGGTCTGACCTGTAATAACCAGACTGGTGGTCTGACCTGTAATAACCAGACTGGTGGTCTGACCTGTAATAACCAGACTGGTGGTCTGACCAGTAATAACCAGACTGGTGGTCTGACCTGTAATAACCAGACTGGTGGTCTGACCAGTAATAACCAGACTGGTGGTCTGACCTGTAATAACCAGACTGGTGGTCTGACCTGTAATAACCAGACTGGTGGTCTGACCTGTAATAACCAGACTGGTGGTCTGACATGTAATAACCAGACTGGTGGTCTGACCTGTAATAACCAGACTGGTGGTCTGACCTGTAATAACCAGACTGGTGGTCTGACCTGTAATAACCAGACTGGTGGTCTGACCAGTAATAACCAGACTGGTGGTCTGACCTGTAATAACCAGACTGGTGGTCTGACCAGTAATAACCAGACTGGTGGTCTGACCTGTAATAACCAGACTGGTGGTCTGACCTGTAATAACCAGACTGGTGGTCTGACCTGTATTTGGGGAGTTTCTCCCATTCTTCTCTGCAGATCCTCTCAGGCTATGTCAGCTCTGGCTGGGGTGCTTTGCTGCACATCTATTTTCAGGTCTCTCCAGAGAGGTTCAAGTCCGGTCTCTGGCTGGGCCACTCAAGGACATTGAGACTTGTCCCGATGCCACTCCTGCATTGTCTTGGCTGTGTGCTTAGGGTCGTTGTCCTGTTGGAAGTGAACCTTCGTCACAGTCTGAGGTCCTGAGCGCTCTGGAGCAGGTTTTCATCAAGGATCTCTCTGTACTTTGCTCTGTTCATCTTTCCTTCGATCCTGACTAGTCTCCCAGTCCCTGCCGCTGAAAAACATCCCAATAGCAGGATGCTGCCACCAGGGGGAGCACCCCCCTATCCACATCGACGGGACAGTAGTGGAAAGTTTGAAGTTCCTCAGCGTACACATCACGGACAAACTGAAATGGTCCACCCACACAGGCAGCGTGGTGAAGAAGGCGCAGCAGCGCCTCTTCAACCTCAGGAGGCTGAAGAAATGTGGCTTGTCACAATCGAGAGCATCCTGTCGGGCTGTATCACCGTCTGGTACGGCAACTGCTCCGCCCACAACCGTAAGGCTCTCCAGAGGGTAATGAGGTCTGCACAACGCATCGCCGGGGGCAAACTACCTGCCCTCCAAGACACCTACACCACCCGATATCACAGGAAGGCCAGAAAGATCATCAAGGACAAAAACCACCCGAGCCACTGCCTGTTCACCATGCTATCATCCAGAAAGCGAGGTCAGTACAGGTGCATCAAAGCTGGGACAGAGAGACTGAATAACAGCTTCTAGTTCAAGGCCATCAGACTGTTAAACAGCCATCACTAACATTGAGTGGCTGCTGCCAACATACTGACTCAAATCTATAGCCACTTAAATAATAAAAAATTGGATGTAATAAATGTATCACTAGTCACTTTACACAATGCCACTTTATATAATGTTTACATACCCTACATTACTCATCTCATATGTATATACTGTACTCTATACCATCTACTGCATCTTGCCTATGCCGTCCGGCCATCGCTCATCCATATATTTATATGTACATATTCTTATTCATTCCTTACACTTGTGTGTATAAGGTAGTTGTTGTGAAATTGTTAGATTACTTATAGATACTTACTGCATGGTCGGAACTATAAGCACAAGCATTTCGCTACACTCGCATTAACATCTGCTACCCATGTGTATGTGACCAATACAATTTGATTTGATTTGAGATTTGATTTGACCATTCTTCACCATAGGGATGGTGCCAGGTTTCCTCCAGATGTGACGCTTGGCATTCAGCCAAAGAGTTCAAGCTTGGTTTCATCAGACCAGAGAATCTTGTTTCTCACGGTCTAAGAGTCCTTTAGGTGGAGTGCTGCAGAGATGGTTGTCTTTCTGGAATGTTCTCTCATCTCCACAGAGGAACTCTGGAGCTCTGTCAGAGTAACCATCGGGTTCCTGGTCACCTCCCCAACTAAGACCCTTCTCCCCAGATTGCTCAGTTTGGCCGGGCGGCCAGCTCTAGGAAGAATCTTGGTGGTTCCAAACTTCTTCCATTTAGGAAGGATTGAGGCCACTGTGTTCTTGAGGACCTTCAATAATGCAGATATGTTTTGGTACCCTTCCCCAGATCTGTGTCTCGACACAATCCTGTCTCGGAGCTCTGCTGACAATTCTTTCGACCTCATGGCTTAGTTTTTGCTCTGACATGCACTGTCAACTGTGGGACCATATATAGACAGGTGTGTGCCTTTCCAAATCAATTCCAATCAATTTACCACAACAGGATGCACCTGAGCTCAATTCGAGTCTCCCATAGCGACGGGTCTGAATACTTATTTAAATAAGGTATTATTAAATTTGCAAACATTTCTAAACCCTGTTTTCGCTTTGACGTTATGGCGTATTGTGTGCAGACTGATAATGAAAAATAATAATTTAATACATTTGAGAAAAAGGCCGTAACGTAACAGAATATGGAATAGGGATCTGAATACTTTGTTTATTATATATTATTTAAATATTTAATTATTTAACTAGTCAGTCTCTTTGGGATCGCGGGACGCTTGCGTCCCAACAGCCTGTTAAAATGTAGAGCGCCAGATTTAAAAAAAAATCTATAAAATCAAACTTTATTAAATTACACATATAAGATACCAAATTAAAGCTACACTCGTTGTGAATCCAGCCAACATGTCAGATTTCAAAAAGGCTTTTCGGCGAAAGCATAAGATGCTATTATCTGATGACAGCACAACAGTAAACAAACAGAGTAGCATATTTCAACACTGCAAGCACGACACAAAACGCAGAAATAAAATATAAATCATGCCTTGCCTTCGACGAAATTCTTTTGTTGGCACTCCAATATGTCCCATAAACATCACAAATGGTCCTTTAGTTCGATTAATTCCGTCCATATATATCCAAATTGTCCATTTATTTGGCGCCGTTGTACCAGGAAAAACAGCGTTCAATTTGCGCAAAATCACGACAAAATATCTAAAAGATTACCTCTAAACTTTGCCAAAACATTTCAAAGTACTTTTGTAATACAACTTAAGGTATTTGTAAACGTTAATAATCGATCAAATTGAAGACGGGTCAATCTGTTTTCAATACAGGATATCAACAAACTCACGGTACTTTTCAAGTCTTGCTCAACTCTCAAACATAAACACACGACGTCACTCCACTTCCGGGTCAATATCTTTCTCAGTTTACTAAGAAAAAACCTTAACCTTTTTCCATACAATGGCGACATCCAGTGGAAGCAGTAGAAACTGCGTGGATAGTGATTAGAATTCTGGTGTGCCCATGATAACCCATTGAACATACAGGAACTTAACAATAAAAAAGTTAGTCCTCAGGGTTTTGACTGCTATATAAGTTCTGTTATACTTACAGATATGATGCAAACAGTTTTAGAAACTTCAGAATGTTTTCTATCCAAATCTACTAATACTATGCATATCTTATATTCTGGGGATGAGTAGCACGAAGTTGAAATTGCGCACGCTATTTTTCCCTAAGTGAAAACTCTGCACCCTATCCTCAAGAAGTTTTAAGAACAAATTCTTATTTACAATGACGGCCTACCAAAAGGCAAAAGGCCTCCTGCGGGGACGGGGGCCTGGGATCCAAAAAATAAATACAATATAAATATAGGACATAACACACATCACAACAAGAGAGACACATCACTACATAAAGAGAGAGGCTGTAGGCTACTGTAGGCTATATCATAGAAATCCAAAGCTATTTCCATGTGAATGTTATTGGATTTGCTCCATTGGTTTTGAGGGTTGGCCTATATTATGCTTAAATAGCCACAAAAGCCTATTGGCTACTGTCTAAAACTATAACAGTACAGCTCCTCAGTATTCACGTAAACGAGCCCCGGAAGTTGCACAATATTTCTCACAACGTTCACGTTTCCGCTTACGAAACCAAACATTTTCTCAGTGACCCCAAACATTTTAGGGAACATTGCTGGGGTCCTTGATGATCTTCTTCTGGTCCTTCCTGTGACACCTGGTGTTGTAGGTGTTCTGGAGGACAGGTAGTGAGCATCCAACGGTGCGTTGGGCTTCCCACCTTCTGTAGCGTACCACCCTCTGTAGCACCATGCGTTCCACGGTGGTGGACTTGCCATACTAGGCTGTGATGCAGCCCGACAGTATGCTCTCGATGGGGCTCCTGTAGAATACCGTGAGATACTAGGCTGTGATGCAGCCCGACAGTATGCTCTCGATGGGGCTCCTGTAGAATACCGTGAGATACTAGGCTGTGATGCAGCCCGACAGCATGCTCTCGATGGGGCTCCTGTAGAATACCGTGAGATACTAGGCTGTGATGCAGCCCGACAGTATGCTCTCGATGGGGCTCCTGTAGAATACCGTGAGATACTAGGCTGTGATGCAGCCCGACAGTATGCTCTCGATGGGGCTCCTGTAGAATACCGTGAGAGCCCCCTGGGGGCGACATTTCTTCAGCGTCCTGGAGGTTGAAGAGTCCCTGTCGTGCTTTCTTCACCACAGTATTTGTGTGATATTACCATTTCAGCTCCTTGAGATGTGTACGCCGAGGAATTTGTCGTTTTTTGACCTTCTCCTCTGGCGGCCCCATTGATGAGGACATGATCAGCCTGGTTCCTCCTGAAGGTTTCCTCCAGCTCCTTTGTTTTGTGTTGGAGGGAGAGGTCGTTTACCTGGCACCACGCTGCCAGAGTGTCTTCCTCCTCGCTGTAGGCCATCTCGTCATTGTTGGTGATCAGGCCTACTACTGTCGTGCCGTCAGCTAACAGTTGGAACTGTGTAAGGCCATACAGTCGTGGGTATACAGGCAGTACAGAAGGAGATTGAGGACGCGTCCTTGTGGAGCCCCTCCCCCCTGAGGTGGTACCGTAAGGAAGTCCAGGACATAGTTACAAAGGGAAGAGTTCAGTCCCAAGGGCCATGATCTTTGTGGTGAGCTTAAAGGGCACTTTCGTATTGAAGGCCAAGCTGTAGTTGATGAACAGCATCCTCACATACTTTATGCATTTGCGGAATAATTTAAATTTGTGTAAAACAGATCCGTAGCACAGAGAAGTTAATAACCTTTCTGTCACAGGCGTTCCGCTAGCGAACCACCTCGACAACATCCGATGAAATTGCAGAGCGCCAAATTCAAAATACAGAAATAGTCATAATGAACATTCATAAAAATACAAGTGTTATACATCGGCTTAAAGATTAACTTCTTGTTAATCCAGCCGCTTTGTCAGATTTCAAAAACTCAGTTTTGTTGGCGTGTATTGTTCAGTAATCCACTGGCTCCAAGGCGGTCAAAACATGCAGACGAATACATCCTAATAGTACCGGTAAAGTTCGTTGAAACATGTCAAACGATGTTCATAATTAATCCTCAGGTTGTCAATTGTCTAAATAATCGATAATATTTCAACCGGACAATAGCGTATTCAATAGAAAGGAAAAACAACGAAGGGAGCGCAATTGGTCACGCACGCAAACCAGCACTGCATGCTTCTACAGTCCACTGACAGAAAGGTGTCATTCTTCTTCATTTTTCAGAAAACAAGCCTGAAACAATGTCTAAAGACTGTTGACATCTAGTGGAAGCCATAGGAACTGCAAGCTGGCTCCTAACCCATTAGATACTCTATAGGAACTGCACGTATTCAATTGAAGACTACCCACATCAAAAAAAATCCCACATCCTGGATGGATTTTCCTCAGGTTTTCACCTGCCATATCAGTTCTGTTACACTCACAGACATTATTTTAACAGTTTTGGAAACTTTAGATTGTTTTCTATCCAAATCTATTATATGCATATCCTAGCTTCTGGGCCTGAGTAACAGGCAGTTTACTTTGGGCACGCTTCTCATCCAGACGTCGAAATACTGCCCCCAAGCCATAAGAAGTTAATGCGTTTGAGCCAATCAGTTGTGTTATGGCAAGGTAGAGGTGGTATACAGAGGATAGCCCTATTTGGTAAAAGACCAAGTACATATTATGGCAAGAACAGCTCAAATAAGCAAAGAGTAATGACAGTCCATCATTACATTAAGACAGGAAGGTCACTTTGAAAGTTTCTTCAAGTGCAGTCGCAAAAACCATCAAGCGGAATGAGGAAACTGGCTCTCATGAGGACCGCCACAGGAAAGGAAGACCCAGAGTTACCTTTGCTGCAGAGGATAAGTTCATTAGAGTTAACTGCACCTCAGATTGCAGCACAAAAAAGTGCTTCACAGAGTTTAACCCTTGTGTTGCCTTGTGGGTAAAAAATGACCTACCACTATCTGAGAAAACCCCCTACATGATATTTATTAAACTTGAAATGTGATGACTTTTCCTAGAGTGACTCCAACGTTAGAAAAAGGGAAACATCGCCTTTGTTCATATTTCCATGAAAGCTGTACACCACCAGGCTAGAAAGAATGTCTTAGGGTCATTTTGAAAAATAACACACACACACACACTGAGAAATGTAGATTATGTGTGCTACTGATTGAAACATTTCTTGAAAGTATTGTTTACTAATGGGGAATGTATTCAGAGGCTATAAAGGTGCTGCAGATGACAGTCCTCTCAGTTATCTCTTTGCTGAAGCCATGAGTGACAAATAAAATGGTCCTTGTCACCATATAACATTCCTAATGACACAAATTGTCATAAGGAAGACCCCAGGGCCCACAAGACATGCAGTGCCCACAAGACATGCAGTTGCCCATGCCCAGGACATTGCCTCAACATTCTACATGTTCATCACACCAGCAATCGAAAAAATCATCCTGGAAATGACACATTTGGGAAATATGCGGAGCCGGGAGGGTTGTGTCGTTTTGGGACCTCTTTGTGTTCACTTGTTTTGGCGCCTCAACATCCCTCAGTATCACCATCAATGCACCCGTCCACTCACTTCCACTACTGACTACACACACCATTGTTACTTGGATATAGTTTACTTTATTTAATAAATATGTTTGTAATTTCTTTATCTCCTCGTTATCTCCCTCTTTGTTACAGGCTACGGAACGGCTCATATCATCTTTGTCCATTATGGCACCGTATACCCTATATAGTGCTCTACTGTTGACCCGGGAGTAGGGAATATAGGTTGTCTTGTGGGATGCAGACCTCCATGTTGCCTCGGTGTTGTGTGTGGTGCTGTGGTATAGTGGTGGACCAGTATACTGGTATTACCATATAGATTGGCTGTCCTGGCCTGGCTGACAGTTGCATTTTGATGGAACAGAGGAAGATGGAATGATGGTGATGGAATGGTTTTTTGCCATGTAGGATAGGAGGGGGTAGTGGCCAGACCTCAAGGGGGTTTGTGTGTGTGTGTGTGTGTGTGTGTGTGTGTGTGTGTGTGTGTGTGTGTGTGTGTGTGTGTGTGTGTGTGTGTGTGTGTGTGTGTGTGTGTGTGTGTGTGTGTATGTGTATGTGTATGTGTGTGTGTGTGTGTGTGTGTGTGTGTGTGTGTGTAAGTGTGTGTCCATGGAAAAGGTCATACACACAGAAACACAGAGGGCACATATTGTATATTCATCCCATCTTATTTCAACAACCAGCCAGAAGACCAGGAAGGAAATGAATAATGGAGGGACGGAGATGGATCCTGTCCATCCTGTAC
The DNA here is from genome assembly GCF_045679555.1 of Salvelinus alpinus. Classification (NCBI taxonomy): domain Eukaryota; kingdom Metazoa; phylum Chordata; class Actinopteri; order Salmoniformes; family Salmonidae; genus Salvelinus; species Salvelinus alpinus. Next base: position 8,848,749 of record NC_092093.1, on the reverse strand, counting down.
CCTGATTTACAGAGCAAGAGGACACTGACCCTAGTGTGATGGCTGTAGAGCGTGACGGAACATAACATAGCCTGGTAGATACAGTGTCACCTGGTCAACCGTAATACAGAGTTGCAGAGTTCTAGGAAGGATCAGTTCATTTAATAAGCTTAAAGGGATGTGCTATTATTTCCTCGTTGGGACACTGTTCTCTCTGTGCTCTGTTACTCTATATGGAAATGTTATTTCTCCCACTTACAGAGTGGCCGGGTTTCAATCATAGGCATGTTGTCAACAAGTGTACTGCACTGCCGACAACGTCCCTTTAAAAAGGTATTTTCCCAGATGTTGGCCATTTCTTTATGAAACAAATTACCTGCAGTCAAGGTTGGGGAGTAACTGATAACATGTCATCAGTTACATGTAATCTGATTACAAAAAAAAAAAGAATCAGTTATATTACCAGCAGAAATGGTATAATCAGATTACAGATACTTTTGAAAAAGTGGATTACTTCTTGGATTACTTTTAAATTCAGAAAGGATGTTTTGGGGAGAGAAAAAAAAAACATGATGACACTTTTCTGTTTTTCTCAATGACATTCAATTCAGCATTGGACGAAGGATCAAGTTGAAGTTTGTTCCTCCTGAGGCAGTCATGATTACACACCAAATGTGTTTGATGGATCCATTTTTTTTTATGCCTTTCAAAGATGCACCCCATGATCTTAAGCACAACAAACTCACAACATATACAGTATGAATTGGATTCGTAACATATACAGTATGAATTGGATTCGTAACATATACAGTATGAATTGGATTCGTAACATATACAGTATGAATTGGATTCGTAACATATACAGTATGAATTGGATTTGTAACATATAATACGAACTGCAAAAAAAATAAAGGACGTAGCATATTACAGGATGTAACAAATCACACGAAATGGATGACATAGTACACAATTTGATGACGTAGTATACAATTTCATGATGTAGCACACGAAAAACAGGGACCACTTTTGACTCGGAAGCACCACTCAAAACTACTGGCTGAAAATATACAAAAGTTCAAGAGTTCAAAGGTTAAGGTATTTCCAAAGTAATCAGATTGTTACTGAGTTTGTTACATTACTGATTACAATTTTGGACAGGTGACTAGTAACTGTAACAGATTACATTTAGAAAGTAACCTAGGCAACCCTGCCTGCAGCGGCTTTGATTGAATCCCGGCCTGCGTCCTTCTAATGATTGTAAAACAACTTAGTTGACGTTTACCAGAGGACTCCACGTTCAGCTACAGACACACTTCATTAACATGGTGACAATGACCCTGCCTCACCCCAATTATCACCTGCATTACTGCCATCACTCTCCCTGATTATCTGAGGAAAACACACACACACACACACACGCGCACCTCATTTGCAGGATGAAAACCTCCAGGTTTTGAAAACGTGTAGGCTTACTTGCCTCGTCAACACTGTCACCTTGACGATAATGATCAATAGCCTCATATTTGAAGTCTTCACTCAGTCAGAAAGAGCTAATGAAGAGCATTACAGACAGACAGACACAGAGAATGATCTGTAAGGTCCCTTAGTCGAGCAGCGAATGTCAAACACAGATTCAACCACAAAGACCAGGGAGGTTTTTCCAATGCCTCGCAAAAGAAGGACACCTATTGGTAGTTACACTTTGAATGGTGTATCATTACAGCCTGTCACTACAAAGATACAGGCGTCCTTCGTTACTCAGTTGCCGGAGAGGAAAGTGTTTCATCTTATACCCTAGAAAGATGGCGCCGGAGGGCAGGGATGCCGTCTTATCAATCACGCTATTTTGTTAGTTTTTTCACGTTGTTCGTAACTTGTTTTGTACATAATGTTGCTGCTACCGTCTCTTATGACCGAAAAGAGCTTCTGGACATCAGAACTGGGATTACTCATCTCAAGTTGGACAAGGAGTTCTTCTTCAATGATTCGGACGCGAGAGATATACTACAGACACTCAACCAGGCCCAGATTCCAGTGATTCGCTGGAAAAGGAAACGTAGGTTTTGCAGAAAGAGATCAGGATGCCTTGTGAGGATCAGGCAACGAGTGGCTAATCTGCTTTTGCCTTCCGTCCTGCTAGCTAACGTTCAATCGCTGGAAAACAAATGGGACGAACTGAAAGCACATATATTATAAAAAACTGTAATATCTTATGTTTCACTGAGTCTGAACGACGATATTTAGAACATACAGCTGGCGGGTTATACACTCTATCGGCAGGACAGAACAGCAGCCTCTGGTAAGACACAGGGCGGGGGCCTATGCATATTTGTAAACAATAGCTGGAGCATGATATCTAAGGGTTTAGCTTACCTCGTGATAAGCTGCAGACCACACTATTTACCTAAAGAGTTTTCATCTGTATTTTTCATAGCTGTCTACATACCACCACAGACCGAGGCTGGCACTAAAATCGCACTCAATGAGCAGTATTCCACCAATAGCAAGCAGGAAAATGCTCATCCAGAGGCGGTGCTCCTAGTGGCCGGGGACTTTAATGCAGGGAAACTTAAATCAGTTTTTACCAAATTTCTATCAGCATGTTAAATGTGCAACCAGAGGAACAAAAATTCTAGACCACTTTTACTCCACACACAGAGACATCCATTTACCCTCCACACACCCTCGCCCTCCATTTGGTAAATCTGACCATAACTCAATCCTCCTGATTCCTGCTTACAAGCAACATTTAAAGCAGGAAGCACCAGTGACTAGATCAATAAAAAAGTGGTCAGATGAAGCAGATGCTAAGCTACAGGACTGTTTTGCTATCACAGACTGGAATATGTTCCGTGATTCTTCCAATGGCATTGAGGAGTACACCACATCAGTCACTGGCTTTATTAATAAGTGCATCGAGGACGTCGTCCCCACAGTGATTGTACGTACATACCCCAACCAGAAGCCATGGATTACAAGCAAACATTCGCACTGAGCTAAAGGCTAGAGCTGCTGCTTTCAAGGAGAAGGACACTAACCATGGAAGCTTATAAGAAATCCCGCTATGTCCTCCAATGAACCATCAAACAGGCAAAGCATCAATACGGGACTAAGATCGAATAGTACTACACCGGCTGCAATGCTCGTCCGATGTGGCAGGGCTTGCATACTAATACAGACTACAAAGGGAAGCACAGCCGAGAGCTGCCCAGTGACACGAGCCTACCAGATGAGCTAAATAACTTGTATTCTCGCTTCGAGGCAAGCAACACTGAGGCATGCATGAGAGCACCAGCTGTTCCGGACAACTGTGTGACCACGCTCTCCGTAGCCGATGTGAGTAAGACCTTTAAACAGGTCAACATTCACAAGGCTGCAGGGTCAGACGGATTACCAGGATTTGTACTCAAAGCATGCGCTGACCAACTGGCAGGTGTCTTCACTGTCATGTTCAACCTCTACCTGTCTGAGTCTGTAAAACAAACATGTTTCAAGCAGACCAACATAGTGCCTGTGCCCAAGAACACTAAGGTAACCTTCCTAAATGACTACCGAACCGTAGCACTCACATCTGTAGCCATGAAATTCTTGGAAAGGCTGCTCATGGCTCACATCAACACCATTATCCCAGAAACCCTAGACCCACTCCAATTTGCGTACCGCCCAAACAGATCCACAGATGATGCAATCTCTATTGCACTCCACACTGCCCTTTCCCACCTGGACAAAAGGAACACTTATGTGAGAATGCTATTCATTGACTACAGCTCAGCGTTCAACACCATAGTACCCTCAAAGCTCATCACTAAGCTAAGGACCCTGGGACTAAACACCTCCCTCTGCAACTGTACCCTGACGGGCCGCCCCTAGGCGGTAAGGGTAGGTAACAACACATCCGCCACGCTGATCCTCAACACGGGGGCCCCTCAGGTGTGCGTGCTCAGTCCACTCCTGTACTCCCTGTTCACTCATGACTGCACGGCCAGGCACGACTCCAACACCATCATTAAGTTTGCTGATGACACAACAGTGGTAGGCCTGATCACCGACATCATCATAGGGAGGAGAACAGAGACTTGGCCGTTTGGTGCCAGGACAACAACCTCTCCCTCAACGTGATCAAGACAAAGGAAATTATTGTGGACTACCGGAAAAGGAGGACCGAGCACACCCCCATTCTCATCGACAGGGCTGTAGTGGAGCAGGTTGAGAGCTTCAAGTTCCTTGGCGTCCACATCACCAACAAACTAACATGGTCTAAGCACACCAAGACAGTCGTGAAGAGGGCACAACAAAACCTATTCCCCCCCAGGAGACTGAACATATTTGGCATGGGTCCTCAGATCCTCAAAAGGTTCTACAGCTGCACCATCGAGAGCATTCTGACAGGTTGCATCACTGCCTGGTACGGCAACTGCTCGGCCTCCGACTGCAAGGTACTACGGAGGGTAGTGCGTATGGCCCAGTACATCACCAGGCCAAGCTTCCTGCCATCCAGGACCTCTATACCAGGCGGTGTCAGAGGAAGGCCCTAGAAATTGTCAAGGACTCCAGCCACCCTAGTCATAGACTGTTCTCTCTGCTACCGCATGGCAAGCGGTACCAGAGCGCCAAGTCTAGGTCCAAGAGGCTTCTAAACAGCTTCTACCCCCAAGCCATAAGACTCCTGAACAGCTAATCAAATGGCTACCCAGACTATTTGCATTGCCCCCCCCCCCCCCCCCCCCCATCTTTTACACTGCTACTACTCTCTGTTATTATCTATGCATAGTCACTTTAATAAATCTACCTACATGTACATATTACATAATTACCTCGACACCGGTGCCCCCGCACATTGACTCTGTACCGGTATAAAGCCCCACTATTGTTATTTACCGCTGCTCTTTAATCATTTGTTATTCTTATCTCTTACTTTTTGGTGGATTTTCTTAAAACTGCGTTGTTGTTTAAGGACTTGTAAGTAAGCATTTCACTGTAACGTCTACACCTGTTGTATTCGGCGCATGTGACAAATCAAATTTGATTTGAATTGAAGGAAACCGCTCAGCGATTTCACCATGAAGCCAACAGTGACTTTAAAACAGTGGGTATGATAGGAGAAAACTGAGGATGGATCAACAACATTGTAGTTACTCCACAATACTAACCTAATTGACAGAGTGCAAAGAGGAAAGCCGGTACAGAAGGCACTAAAGTAATATTGCAAAAAAAATGTGGCAAAGCAAATTACCAATTTTGAAAAGATGAATGGACAAATGTTTCACAATCGAGGTTTGGAACACTCTTAGCAACTTACCCAGAAAGCTGTGTTCACTGCCAAAGGTTCTTCTACAAAGTACTGACTCAGGGGTGTGAAAACTTATGTAAATTAGATATTTCTGTATTTAATTTTCAAAAAACTCTTAATAACATGATCACTTTGTCATTATGAGTCATTATGAGTCATTATGAGTCATTATGAGTCATTGTGTGTAGTTGGGTGAGAAAAGTATCTATTTAATCCATTTTGAATTCAGGCAACAAAATGTGGAATAAATCAAGGGGTATGAAGACCCTGTGTATATATATACATATATAGAATGAGATCCAGGAGGTGTGTATTTTGCTGTGTGTGTGTGTGTACGTGTGTACATGCCTGCATACTGTATATGTGTGGCCCAGGCAAAGAGAACAGCAAACAAAAGGCAGTTAATTAATTTGGACAGAGCTAGCGCACAGCAGCCATCCTTCCCTAATGTACTGGCCTTATTACCTTCAAGTAATTAGAGGGAGAGAAAGGAGAAGAGAGAGAGATCGAGAGGGAGAGAGAGAAAATGAGACCCATGCTGACTGCACTGAGACATTTAGAGAAAACGAATTGGAGGAGAGAGAATGTGATCTGATAACTGATTAATACTACTGGGAAAATAGATCAAACTCTCAACCAGACCATCTTGTAATGGTTGCCCTCCTTTCCTCCTTGGAGTCGTCTCTCTCTCTCTCTCTCTCTCTCTCTCTCTCTCTCTCTCTCTCTCTCTCTCTCTCTCTCTCTCTCTCTCTCTCTCTCTCTCTCTCTCTCTCTCTCTCTCTCTCTCTCTCTCTCTCTCTCTCTCTGCATGCTGGGAGTGTTTGGTGCATGCTGGGAATTGAATGATTGATTGAGTGAGTGCGTGTGTTGTGTAGAGTAAGATATTCAGAACTTTCCTTCGGTTTTTTCTTTCTTGGTGGCATTCTTTGGTTTCTTCTGTGCATGATTAAGATTATTATATATATTATTTTTTTGTTGTTGTGTGGTAGAATTAAGTATTTAGGTTTTTTCGTATCGAAATTACCTTGATTTTGGCGGGGATGGCTTCCAGAATTGGAATGCCGTCCCTGTCACTTCGGCACGGCTTTAGGTGTGTCACTGAAGCTACTGTCACGGTGGAGGATTTTCTGGTCGCCGTAGGAGAGAAGGTAGGATACGATAATGTTGCGTATGCGTCACGGATGAATAAAGCGGTGGTGGTATTTCTTAAGGAAGAGCGCCTTGTTGATCGTATGGTTGAGCAGGGCGTACTTCTTAAGGGAATGTTTATTCAAGTTACCCCGCTTTTTTCTCCGTCAACAAGGGTAACGATTTCAAATGTACCACCGTTTATTCCAAATGAGCTATTGGAGCGCGAGTTATTGCGCTTTGGGAAGTTTGCAAGCTCAATTAAGGTTGTTCCGTTGGGTTGCAAACACCCGGCGTTGAAACAGGTTATGTCGTTTCGGCGACAGGTGTTTATGTTTTTGGACTCACCGGAGCAGACTTTAGAGATATCGTTTAAAGTCAAGTATGACAATAGAATGTATATGGCGTATGCTAGTACGGGTAGTCAACGGTGTTTTGAGTGTGGGGATGTTGGCCATAAGCGACATGCTTGCCCGAAAAGGGAGAAGGCAGAGGGAGGGGCGCAGGTGGTCATCGTAACGCCTGGGCCCACTGATGTAGGGAGAGGTGGGCTGACAGTGGTTGAGCAGCCACAAGCACCTGTTGCCGAGGAACAAGTTATCCGTGTTGAAGAGCCAGTTCCTCAGACTGGTGAGGAGGTGCCCAGTACGAGTACTGGGGCACAGGAGGGGGTTCATATGGAGTTAATCTCAAAGGTAGTGGAGGAGATGCCCACTACGAGTAATGGAGTACAGGAGGGGGTTCATGTGGAGCTAATCTCACAGGTAGTGGAGGAGATGCCCACTACGAGTAATGGAGTACAGGAGGGGGTTCATGTGGAACTAGACTCCAAGGGAGTGGAGGAGATGCCCACTACGAGTAATGGAGTACAGGAGGGGTTTCATGTGGAGTTAGGCTCCCAGGTAGTAGAGGAAATGCCCACTACGAGTAATGGGGTACAGGAGGGGGTTCATGTGGAGCTGGGCTCTCATGTAGTGGAGGAGATGCCCACCACGGGTAATGGGGTTCAGGTGGGGCTAGTCTCCCAGGTAGTGGAGGAGATGCCTGGTACGAGTGATGGGGTGCAAGTGGGGAGTGTTGAAAGGGATGTGGTAGAGGGGAGTCAGTGGTCTGTGGCCTCAGCTGAGGAGGATCAGGAGAAGGATATGGATATCTCTTCTGATATGACAGCAGCTGGTGAGGACTCAATTTATGATCTAGAGGAGGTAAATGGGTTTCTGGATCAGACTTTTGGGAAATCTGTAAAATTGGCAGAATATTTTGATGTTGATAAGTTTGTGAGGTCAGCTGTGATGTTACAGAAGACGGTGGGGTTAGACCAGTTGAGTGAGAAGAAGCGGTTTCGCTTGAGGAAATTTGTTACTGCTGTTACAGCAGCAAAAGGTGGTGGGAAACGTGGTCAGGTTAATAAGAAAAGATTTAAATAATGATGATGATCATGCTTCATAGGGTGTCTTTTTTCTCTTTGGTTTCTCTGTGGTTTATTCTGCTTTTCTTTTCTCTTTTCTACATGGAGGTACTAAGGGTAGGTTCTCTCAATATTAATGGGGGAAGGGATAGAAATAAGAGGGCTTGGGTTTTAGAAGAAATAAAACAGAAAAGGCTTAATGTAGTTTTCCTACAGGAGACACATAGTGATGAGGCTAATGAGGTTGACTGGGGTATGTGGTGGGAGGGGCAGCATATACTCAGTCATGGTACTAATTTCAGTGCTGGGGTGGCCATCTTGTTTTCCTCAGGTTTAGGGGTGACTGTGATATCTACAACAGAGATTGTCAAGGGTCGGGTTTTATTGGTCAAGGTGGATGTTATGGGGGTTTTGTTTCTTTTTTTGAATGTTTATGCTCCTAATGAGGGTACCGAGCGTCTTGTTGTGTTTGATAAAATAAAAGAAACCTTAAGACAGTGTGACCAAGAGGGGTGTATGGTTGTAGGGGGGGACTGGAACTGTACTGTGGATTTTACTGTTGATCGCAACGCTGAAGAACCTCACCTGCGGTCAGCCACTTTCCTGTCTGGCTTACTAACTGAGTTAGAGCTTTGTGATGTGTGGAGAGTAAAGAATGCAAAAGTTAGGCAATACACATGGTTGAAAGTGAATGAAGGTCGTGTCAGTGCAGCAAGGTTAGATAGGTTGTACGTATCTGATCAATACTGTAGTAGGGTTGGAAGGTGTGCCATTACTCCTGTGGGTTTCTCTGATCATCACATTATAACTGTTGATATTCCTGTCCTGTCCACGAAGGTCATCACCTTACTGGTATTTTAATGTTAAATTGTTACATGATGTCAAGTTTTGTGAAAGGTTTTTGTTGTTTTGGGAAAAATGGAGGGTTACAAAAGGGAATTTTGAGTCCTTGAGACAATGGTGGGATGTTGGGAAGGCCCAAATACGAGTATTTTGTCAACAGTATACTGCTTTGTCTCAAATTGAAGTTAAAGAGACTATCAATGCCCTTGAACAGGACATCAAATCAATTGAATTGAAGCTGCTCACTCAGAATGACCCTGGACTAGTCATGAACTTACAGGACAAGAGACATGAACTGAGGTCGTTTCTGCATGAAAGAGTGAAAGGTGCCTTGATTAGGTCTCGTTTCGCTTCCCTCAAGGATATGGATGCTCCTAGTGCCTTTTTTTTAAACCGTGGACAGTCGAAATTACAACGTAAACAGATGGTCTGCCTTCGTCTCCCTGATGGGAAGGTGACCACGGATGACAGTGAAATGCGTCAACATGCCGTGGATTTCTACTCTGCCCTCTATAAGGCGGAGGATTGTGACTCTCTGTGTACTGAACAGTTGTTACATGGTCTTCCTAAATTGGGACCTGAACAGAGAGTCGCATTGGACTCTGACATTACACTGCAAGAGCTGTCCACAGCAGTTATGCAGCTCTCAACAGGCCGAGCCCCTGGCATTGATGGTTTACCATCTGAGTTCTATAAGCACTTTTGGGGGTCTATTGGGGAGGATTTTTATGAAGTGGTGTGTGAATCTTTTCATGAGGGTTCTCTTCCTGTATCCTGTCAACGTGCGGTGCTTTCACTGTTGCCAAAAAAGGGGGATTTGGCTCTCATAAAAAATTGGAGACCTGTTGCTTTGCTGTGTGCAGAATATAAAATAGTTTCAAAATGTCTCTCAAACAGGTTGAAAGAGTATCTGGGATTGTTGGTCCACAAGGACCAGTCCTACTGTGTACCTGATCGCTCAATTGTTGACAACTTGTTTCTGATAAGAGATGTTCTAGACATTTGTAAACTGTCTGATGTAAATGTGGGTTTACTTTCTTTGGATCAGGAGAAGGCTTTTGACCGCGTGGACCACCAGTATTTGTTCAAAACGATGAAAGCCTTTGGGTTTGGGGATGTTTTTTTGTCTTGGATGAATTTACTGTATGCTGGGGCCTCGTGTATGGTGAAGGTGGGGGGTGGTTTGAGTTGCCCCATCCCTGTCCAAAGGGGTATCAGGCAGGGATGCCCAATTTCAGGGCAGTTATATAGTCTGGCGATTGAACCAATGCTTTGTTTTTTAAGAGCGAAGCTTACTGGTTTCTCTGTGCCAGGTGTAATGAAGGGTCCCACGATAGCACTGTCTGCGTATGCAGATGATGTGACAGTTTTTATTACAGGGGCTGAGGATGTTAAGGTTCTCTCAGACGCTTTAATGGTGTATGAGGGTGCCTCCTCAGCTAGAGTCAATTGGGGAAAGAGTGAAGCGCTGTGGGCAGGTCAGCTTCAGATAGGGTCCGCTCCACGGTTACCAGGGGGGCTTCAGTGGGGCAGAGATGGGATGAAGACATTGGGTGTTTTTCTAGGCTCTGATGTCTTTCAGAAAAAGAACTGGGAGGGTGTAGTGGAGAAAGTGTGTGCCAGACTGTCAAGATGGAAATGGGTGCTACCCCAGTTGTCTTATAGGGGAAGGGTACTGGTAATTAATAATCTTGCTGCCTCTACCCTGTGGCACAGACTAATGATTTTGCAGCCACCAAAGGGTCTGATACAAGAGCTTCAGAGGACCCTTGTCAATTTCTTCTGGTCTGGACAACACTGGATCAAAGCTGCAGCTTTGTACCTGCCACTGCACGAGGGGGGGCAAGGCCTGGTGGACATTTCCTCTAGGATCATGGCTTTCCGGCTTCAAGCAGCCCAGAGACTGTTGTACAGTGACGGTTCTAGCTGGGTCGACACAGCCTACGCACTGATGAGGAGAGCAGGCTGTTTGGGCTTAGACAAGCACCTTTTCCTCTTAAAGCTGGAGGGGGGTGAGTTGAATGGCCTGACTCCATTCTATGAGTCTGTTATGCAGGCTTGGAGGATTCTGGTCAAGTCCCGTAAGGCCGGCACGCTACCAGGGATGTGGCTTTTTGAAGAGCCTCTTTTTTATAACACTGCCATCCAGTCCAGTGCTCTGGGTTCAGCCAGCCTGCGTTCATGCCTGTTAGGTGTCGGGTGCACCAAGCTGGGTCATCTGATGCAGAGCAGGAGCAGATCGTTGGAGGAGCTGGGAGAAAGAGCGGGGATCCGATCATCTCGCCTACTGAGGAAGGTCGTCGCTGAGGTCTGTGACTCCTTGCCAGTGCTTCATCGTCAGTATGTGACTGACATTTCCAATTCTGATCGGTGGAAGGAGGGTCTGGATTATGTGTTCCCTGCACTGATTGTTAGTGCTGCGGTGGGGGCATTTGACGAGGACGTGGGGATGCTGCTTTCCTTCGATACCCCGGAGCTGGGGGAGTTCAAGGAGGTGGGAAAGAAGGCCATGTACAGAATATGTGTAAAGGTGTCCCATGCCTCTTCCCTGGAAGGGGTAAAATCGACGAGGTGGGCGGGTGTGCTTGGTCCAGGTGCTTCCCCAAAAGGCTGTTGGCGATCATTATACAAACTGCCGATTGATAAGAGGACAGCTGACCTCCAATGGAGGATCATACATGGAGCTATAGCCACCAACATGCATCTGGTACACCTGGACCCTACTGTTGGGGAGGGGTGTCCATTCTGTGCAGAGTCTGAAACTCTGGCACACCTGTTTTTACTGTGTCCCAGGTTGGTCGGGATGATTGACCTGATCACTGACTGGTTCTCAACGTTGGGAGAGGTTTTCTCTTCCCAACTGTATATATTTGGGCCAAAGTACAGGTTCAGTCAAAAGGGTGTCGTTGTGTTGCTTAATTTTGTGTTAGGGGCAGCAAAATTAGCGATATGGAAGACCCGAAAGAACAGTATTCGGGGACAAGGGTCTGTGGATGTGGTGGGAATGCTGGAGGGAATGGTGGCAGCGAGACTAAGGGTTGAGTTTGCCTATTATAAACTTGTCAACAATATTGATCTGTTTTTGAGTATATGGGGTATTCAGAGGCTGTTGTGTTTAGTTACTGTGGAGGAGGAGTTGGAGTTGTGTTTCTAATTGATGTGTAACTGTGGTTTTGTATGAGTATTTATTGTGTGGTGGGCTCCCAGACCCAATAAAGATTATCTCAAACTCAACTCTCTCTCTCTCTCTCTCTCTCTCTCTCTCTCTCTCTCTCTCTCTCTCTCACTCTCTCTCACTCTCTCTCACTCTCTCTCACTCTCTCTCACTCTCTCTCACTCTGCGGTCAGGGCGTGAGTTGGGTGGGTTCTATGTTTTCTGTTTCTATGTGGGGTTTCTCGTTTGGCCTGATATGGTTCTCAATCAGAGGCAGGTGTTAGTCATTGTCTCTGATTGGGAACCATATTTAGGTAGCCTGTGTTCTATTGTGTTTTGGGGGTGGTTGTTTTCAGTCTTTGTGTGTCTGCACCAGATAGAACTGTTTCGGGTTTTCACTTTTGTTGTTTTGTAATTTGTAGTGTTCAGTTTTTGATTATTATTAAATTAAGATGAACACTAACCACGCTGCGCTTTGGTCCTCTCCTTCTTCCACCGACGAAAGCCGTTACAATCCCTAGGTCTACCGTAATGCAACATGCTCTATAGATGACATCATAGGATGTTAACTTAACTTAATAACTAATGTTAAAAAAAAATAAAAAATCTGATCCAAAAAGTTATTTTATAAAGAATATTGTAATTATACAAATCTTATGCTTCCTCCTTACTTGTCTCAGATGTATTGGAATAAGGTAGAAGACACATTTATAACAAAATATTATTTTAGTTTCTCTCCTTCCAAATCACCTCTCTCTCTCTCTCTAGAATTTGATGTTTTCGGGAAGATGGGTTGGGACTCCGCTGTCCTAGCTTCAGCTTGTCTCACCATTGGGGTGCCAGGTTCAGAGAAGAGCTTGGACTGTAGGGTTTGAGCAGAGCCTGAAGGTCAGGGAGGGGTAGCTCCTCTTGCTGTTCTGTAGGTAAGTACCATGGTCTTGTAGTAGATGCGAGCTTCGACTGGAAGCTAGTGGAGTGTGCGGTAGAACGGGGAGATATGAGAGAACTTGGGAAGGTTGAAAACCAGGCGGGCTGCAGCGTTCTGGGTAAGTTGCCAGTAGTGAGAGTACGTGGTGCAGACACAAATTCCTTCCATGTCACCTGGTAGGAATGGCCTGCCAGGTAGGGTGCAATCCATGAGTGTGCAGAGTCTGAGACACCCAGCCCTGAGAGGGTGGAGAGGAGGATCTGATAGAGTCTGAGAAGCCAGCTCTGAGAGGGTGGAGAGGAGGATCTGATAGAGCCTGAGACGCCCAGCCCTGAGGGAGAGGAGAGGAGGATCTGATAGAGCCTGAGACGCCCAGCTCTGAGAGGGTGGAGAGGAGGATCTGATAGAGCCTGAGACTCCCAGCTCTGAGAGGGTGGAGAGGAGGATCTGATAGAGCCTGAGACGCCCAGCTCTGAGAGGGTGGAGAGGAGGATCTGATAGAGTCTGAGACACCCAGCCCTGAGAGGGTGGAGAGGAGGATCTGATAGAGCCTGAGACACCCAGCCCTGAGAGGGTGGAGAGGAGGATCTGATAGAGTCTGAGACTCACAGCCCTGAGAGGGTGGAGAGGAGGATCTGATAGAGCCTGAGACTCCCAGCCCTGAGAGGGTGGAGAGGAGGATCTGATAGAGTCTGAGACGCACAGCCCTGAGAGGGTGGAGAGGAGGATCTGATAGAGTCTGAGACGCACAGCCCTGAGAGGGTGGAGAGGAGGATCTGATAGAGTCTGAGACACCCAGCCCTGAGAGGGTGGAGAGGAGGATCTGATAGAGTCTGAGACACCCAGCCCTGAGAGGGTGGAGAGGAGGATCTGATAGAGTCTGAGACACTCAGCCCTGAGAGGGTGGAGAGGAGGATCTGATAGAACTTGAGACACCCAGCCCTGAGAGGGTGGAGAGGAGGATCTGATGGTTCACGGTGTCGTAGGCAGCAGATAGATCTAGGAGAATGAGAACAGAGGGTCAGCTTTGGCAGTGCAGAGCCTCCGTGACACAGAGAAGAGCAGTCTCGGTTGAGTGACCCGTCTTGTTCTGAAAGAGTAAACGAGAAAGTTGATCAGAGACAGCACACTCAAGTGTTTTGGAAAGAAAAGAAAGAAGGGATAGAGGTCTATATTTTTTGATGTCAGATGTGTTGAGTGTTGGTTTCTTGAGGAGGGGAGCGACTCAGGCCCTTTTGAAGTCAGAGGGGACGCAGCCAGTGGTCAGGGATCAGTTGATGATGGAAGTGAGGAGTGGGAGAAGCTCTCCTGAGATGGTCTGGAGAAGGGAGGAGGGAACGGGGTCGAGCGGTGCGGGTTGTAGGGCGGCCAGACCTCACTAGTCGCAGGAGGTCATCTGAAGAGAGAGAGGAGAGAAAGAGGTCAAGGTTCAGGGGAGTTCTGTGTAAGTGGGACCAGTGGACTCAATAGGCTGAGTGAATGAGTAGAGGATGTCTTCAACCTTATTTTCCCCATAGAGGCAGATAAAGTCGTCCTCAGAGAGGGAGGGGGGGGGGGTTAAGGAGGGAGGAGAAGGGGGAGAAGGGTTAGAGGTAGAAGCTTCACATTTTGAATGGTAGAAAGTGGCTTTTAGCAGCAGATACAGAGGAAGAGAACGTAGAGAGGACGGAGTGAAAGGATGAGAGGTCCTCCGGGAAGATTTGTTTTTTCGCTCAGCTGCCCGCAGCCCTGTTCTGTAAGATCGCAATGAGTCACTCAGCCACGGAGCAGGAGGGGAGGGCCGAGCCGGCCGGGAGGAAAGGGGACAGTGCGAGTCATAGGATGAGGAAAGGGAGGAGAGTAGGGTTGAAGAGGCAGAATCAGGAGACAGGAGAGACAAGGATTTAACAGAAGGAAGAGATGATAGAATAGAAGAGGAGAGAGTAGTGGGAGAGAGAGACCATCTGGGTAGGGGCTGAGTGATTAGAGATGATAGGATAGAAGAGGAGAGAGTAGTGGGAGAGAGAGAGACCATCTGGGTAGGGGCTGAGTGGTTAGAGATGATAGGATAGAAGAGGAGAGAGTAGTGGGAGAGAGAGAGACCATCTGGGTAGGGGCTGAGTGGTTAGAGATGATAGGATAGAAGAGGAGAGAGTAGTGGGAGAGAGAGAGACCATCTGGGTAGGGGCTGAGTGGTTAGAGATGATAGGATAGAAGAGGAGAGAGTAGTGGGAGAGAGAGAGAGAAGACTGTGACGGCGCATTACCATCTGGGTAGGGGCTAAGATGTTTGGGTTGGAGGAAAGGAGACAGAAAAGGAGACAAAGTAGTAATCAGAGACCTGGAGGGGGGTTGCAGTGAGATTAGTAGGAGAACAGCCTCTAGTAAAGACGAGGTCAAGCGTATTGCCTGCCTTGTGAGTTGGAGGGGATTGGTAAAGGTTGAGGTCAAAAGAGGCAAGGAGGGGAAAGAGAGAGTTGGAAAGAAATGAATCGAAGGCACATGTCGGGAGGTTGAAGTTGCCAAGTACGATGACCGGTGAACAATCGTCAGTAAATGAGCTGATCAAGGTGTCAAGCTCATTGAGGAACTCTCCGAGGGCACCTGATGCGCGATAGATGACAATAATGTTCATCTTCAGTGGACAAGTGACAATCACAGCATGGAATTCAAATGAGCAGATGGACAGGTGAGAGAGGGAGGAAAGAGAAAGTCTCCTCTCAGGAGAAATGAGTAGACCTGTAACACCATCGTGACGACCAGATGCTCTCGGACTATGAGAGAAAACAGATGAAGAGAGAGCAGCTGGAGTAGCAGTGTTCTCTGGGATGATCCATGTCTCCATCAGGGACAAAAATGTCAAGGGACTGAAGGGCAGCACAGGCTGAGATGAACTCGGCGTTCTTGACCACAGATAAGCAGTTCCAAACGCTGTCACACACCCAGAATGCCACACGGGTTGTGCGTGCAGGACACATTAAATTAGAAGGGTTGCAGCCAAGTAGTGGGGAGCGTCTGTGAAGCCTACAGGGAGAGGTGTGAACAGGTATAGAAAACAACACACTTAGTTGACAAAGCTACAAAAGAGCAAAATTAGATAATCTGTAGATAACTAGGTAAGATACTCAAGTGAGAGAGTGGTGTGGCGCCTTCCTCGAACAACTCGGCAGAACCGTCTTGGTTTCGGCGACACAATCGCCGCTTAAAACTGCCGCTGAGAAACCAGGGGAGACTGAGGAACTAACACTAATTGCTAAATTGCTCTGCCCCTTGATTGCCCTGCCCCTTGATTGCCCTGCCCCTTGATTGCTCTGCCCCTTGATTGCCCTGCCCCTTGATTGCCCTGCCCCTTGATTGCCCTGCACCTTGATTGCTCTGCCCCTTGATTGCCCTGCCCCTTGATTGCCCCGCCCCTTGATCCTCGTTGATGTGTCAACAACTATCTTGTTATGAGCAGTCAGCAGTTCACACATCATGTTGGCTACTGGGAAGACAGGCAGCAGTTCACACATCATGTTGGCTACTGGGAAGACAGGCAGCAGTTCACACATCATGTTGGCTACTGGGAAGACAGGCAGCAGTTCACACATCATGTTGGCTACTGGGAAGACAGGCAGCAGTTCACACATCATGTTGGCTACTGGGAAGACAGGCAGCAGTTCACACATCATGTTGGCTACTGGGAAGACAGTCAGCAGTTCACACATCATGTAGGCTACTGGGAAGACAGGCAGCACTTAAAGTAGATGGTCCCAGCTAGCAAAAAGACAGTACTAGACCACAACAGATAAAGACTAAAATTAGACTTATTACTGGAGATATCAGGAGTCTTCTAAGCAATAGAATGAAGCACACCATGAGGTCTATTTAGAGGTCTTGTTTATTGATTAGACCTTGTGTGTCTGGAATAGATATTTATGATGGACATTTCTGAAGAAGTCTATTGCGGAGAAAACTGGATTTTTACTGTTGAAACAGATGTATAACTGCACATGATCTATTGAAATAGGAATGCTGAGAATATCTTGGTAGATGGGAAACAGATTGGTAGATTGGTAATAAACTATGTTATTGATGAGGAGCCCATGAGTCTTTTCCCAACGGACCATATACACAATGGGGGACCCTATGCAATCAACCTTTTCTCTGCACTCTAGATCGACGAGGCTATTCAAACAAAGGTTTTCAACAGTCCTTCTATTGAGGCTCCACTAAATCAAGAAACCCTCTAAATAGACCTCATGGTTCTCTGTCTAGGCCTTCGCTTTTTAACCCAGGGCACACACACACAAAGGGGGCTCTCCAAGGGCTTATACTGGGGCCTCTCCTAGATGTCATCCTGGGGCCTCTCCTAGATGTCATCCTGGGGCCTCTCCTAGATGTCATCCTGGGGCCTCTCCTAGATGTCATCCTGGATTCTCTCTCTCTCTCTCTCTCTCTCTCTCTCTCTCTCTCTCTCTCTCTCTCTCTCTCTCTCTCTCTCTCTCTCTCTCTCTCTCTCTCTCTCTCTCTCTCTCTCTCTCTCTCTCTCTCGTCACCAGGAGAACATGTCCATTCCACTAGCTGCTCTACACCTGTTCAATCTGGTGCCCCCTGTTTATGACGATTAGCGGGTGCAGACAATGGTTGACGTTTTGTACAACCATGTTCTGTACAGTTCCAGGAGGTGTGTCCTTTGCTGCTTGCGTGTGTACATGCCTGTGCACTGTTAATATGTGGGCGAGAGAGGGAGAGAGAGAGAGTGTTTTGTCAGACACAGAGAGGGGATTTGCCCAGGCAAAGAGAACCACAAATTAAAGGCAGTTAATTAATTTGGTAGCTAGCACACAACAGCATTCCTTCCCTAATGTACTGGCCTTATTACCTACAAGTAATTAGAGGGAGAGAAAGGAGAAGAGAGAGAGAGCGAAACAGAGAGAGCGCAATAGAGAGAAAGCGAGAGAGAGAGAGAGAGAGAGCCATCACCTACAGATAGATGAACCTAGAGAAGAGTCCCCTAAGCAAGCTGATCCTGGGGCTCTGTTCACAAACACGAACAGACCTCACAGAGCCCAAGGACAGCAACACAATTAGACCCAACCAAATCATGAGAAAACAACAAGAGAATTTATTGGCACATGGGAAAGAATAAACAAATAACAAATTAACAGAGCAATTATTCTATTTGGCACTGAACAGAGAGTACACAGTGGCAGAATACCTGACCACTGCGACTGACCAAAACTTAAGGAAAGCTCTGACTATGTGCAGACTCAGTGAGCATAGCCTTGCTATTGAGAAAGGCTGCCGTAAGCAGACCTGGCTCTCTAGAGAAGCCTTGCTATTGAGAAAGGATGACGTAGGACAGGTCGTCTTGCTATGTTGTTGTCTTATGTCTCTCTTTATTTAGTGTTTTGTTGTCTTTCTTGTAGTGATGTGTTTTATCCTATGTTTTTATTTTATTTATTTATTTTTAATCCCAGCCCCCGTCTCCGCAGGAGGCCTTTTGCCTTTTGGTAGGCCGTCATTGTAAATAACAATGTTCTTCACTGACTTGCCTAGTTAAATAAAGGTTAAATAAAACATTGAATAAAAAGAGAAGACATGCTATGTGCACACTGCCCACAAAATGAGGTGGGATCTGAGCTGCACATCCTAGCCTTCTAAATGTATGACCATATTATAGACAAAGATTCACAAAGAATTCGAAAACAAATCCCATTTTGATAAACTCACATATCTACTGGGTGAACTACCACAGTAGCAAGATTTGTGACCTGCTGCCTCAAAAAAAGGGGCAACCAGTGAAAAACAAACACCATTGTATATACGTTTATTTATTTTCCCTTTTGTACTTTTAACTACCTGCACATCGTTACAACACTGTATGTAGACGTAATGACTGTTGAAATGTCTTTATTCTTTTGGAACTTCTGTGAGCGTAATGTTTACTGTTAATTATTATTGTTTATTTCAATTTTCTTTATTATCTACTTCACTTGTTTTGGCAATGTAAACAATGTGAATAAAGCCATTAAATTAATTGAAATAGAACATAGAGAGAGAGAGAGAGAGAGAGAGAGAGAGAGAGAGAGAGAGAGAGAGAGAGAGAGAGAGAGAGAGAGAGAGAGAGAGAGAGAGAGAGAGAGAGAGAGAGAGAGAGAGAGAGAGAGAGAGAGAGAGAGAGAGAGAGAGAGAGAGAGAGAGAGAGAGAGAGAGAGAGAGAGAGAGAGAGAGAGAGAGAGAGAGAGAGAGAGAGAGAGAGAGAGAGAGAGAGAGAGAGAGAGAGAGAGAGAGACTTTTGACTTTTTGTCTTTCTTTATTGAAACATTCTCATTTCATTTAAAACTCACCCCCCCCTAAAATAAAAAAACAAAAATATATCCTGTACTGCATACATGTACCATACTCACCTTTCCATCTACCACATGATACCAACCACCATCACCATACACAAAAACAATACCCTCTCCTACAACCGTATATCCAAAACATCTTCCCCAGCAATACAGACAGCCCCCCCAACACACCATATCTCCTCAAACATCTCCACACATTTGATCAGTTTATAGAACTCAAACTCAACCCTAAGGCGCGCAGAGACCATCCCATTAAACAGTAGTAAAGGGTCTGTTATCCCCCCACCTTTGACCCTGTTTCTCCTTGTTAGCCAAATAGCTAATTTTGCCTGAGCAAACAGAAAATTCAACAAAACACATTTTTCTTTCTCCTTACTCGAATACCTGTATCCCATTATAAACATCCCAACAGCAAAAACCACCCCCAACCTGTCACACAGACATTCCAACAGAGACATTAATGGCATTAACCTGGTGCACACAGAAAACACATGAATCACAGTTTCATTCATTTGACAGAAAGGACACCCCTGCCCAATTCCCGGATCAACCCGTGCCAACCAGCTGTTAGTGGCCAGGGCTCCATGAAGAACCCTCCACTGGAGGTCCCCTGACCTCTTTGGTACTGGGGGTTTGTAGAGCGCCCTCCATCTAAAACCCACCATACTCTCCGCCCCACATACCCCCTGCCACTGATGTGCCTTCACTCCTGTTAGGCTTCTAATGTTCCTAACCTTAACGCAGAGGTTGTAGAGGGCTTTACCTCCCACCCCCTCAAACTCCCCCAGGCTCGGAGTGTTAAAATCTAACAAGTCCTCCAGACCCCCTTGCCAGTCTCCAGTCTCTGCCGTCACCTGCAGTGGCGGAAACATTGGTGGCCCCTCTCCCTTTGGCCTCTCAAACACCCCCCTTACCGGCTCAGACAGTGCCTCCTGGACCTCCTCCAGGAATCTCTCCAGCAGCCTAAGAGACGTTATTCCTGTTTGTTGCGCCAAGACCTCCGGGGTTTTCCACCCCTCCTCTCCCAGCAGTCTCAGGTCACCTAGCCTTTGTAAACCCCCTGCCATCAGTTGCCTCTGCAGGGTGGCCGACTGAACCGATCTCAAAGGGATGGCTGGGTTGTGGAAAATAGGCTCCTCCCACACCCACTGCCCAGGCTCCACACCCCCTTCTCGTGTGGGCCTTAGCAGCTGCCAGGCCCTCAGCACCGCAGAGTAAAACTCTGAGAGACCTGCTGTACTCAGCCTCTCCAGCTTCATGAGGAACAGCTGCCGGTCCAACCCTAATCCGCCAGCTCTCCTCAGCAGCGCGCATGCTGGTTCCCTCCAGCCAACATCAGTATGGTACAGCAGTCTCTGCACCGCCTTTAGCCGGAAAGCAGCCATCCTGCTCTCCAGTTCCACCAGGCCCTGTCCTCCTTCGTGGACGGTCATGTACAACACTGCTGCCTTCAGCCAGTGATGGCCCGACCAAAAGAAGTCCACCAGCTTGCGTTGCAGGTCTGCAAGCAGACCGGCGGGGGGGTTGAGGACAGCCAGTTTATGCCACAAGGAAGATGCCACCAGGTTGTTGATTATCAGCACCCTCCCTCTATATGACACTTGGGACAGGAGCCACCTCCACCTGGCCAGTCTTGACACCACTGCCTGTGACAGCCCCTCCCAGTTCTTGCTGACCCACCTCTCCGAGCCCAGGTACACCCCCAACACTTTAAGCCCTTCACAACCCCACTGCAAACCCCCTGGAAGCAGAGGAGGAGCCCTATCCCCCCATGCCCCACATAACAGAGCTTTGCTCTTTCCCCAGTTTACCTTAGCTGATGAAGCTCCCTCGTACACCTTCAGACTGGTCTCTAGTTCCTGCATATCTTGCCCATCCCTGACCATCACAGAAACATCATCTGCATATGCTGAGACTGCTATTCCTGTCACCACCTCCATGCCTGTCCAGCACACTCCCCGCAGTCTCCTGCGTAGCAGTCCTAAAAAAGGCTCAATGGCTAGTGTGTACAGCTGCCCAGATAGAGGGCATCCTTGTCTAATGCCCCGTCTCACCCAGACAGGCCTACTGAGCGCCCCTCCCACCTTAACCATACATGACGCCCCAGCATACAACAGCTTCACACAGTTCACAAAGCTCTTCCCAAACCCAAACACAGACATCACATTAAACAGATACTCATGATCCACTCTATCAAAAGCCTTCTCTTGATCTAAAGAGACCAGTCCAAAGTTCACATTAGAACCTCTCGACAAGTCCAACATGTCCCTAATCAAGAACAAGTTGTCCGTGATTGAGCGTCCCGGTACACAATATGTCTGGTCCTTGTGTATTATAGAGTCCAGATGGGACTTCAGTCTGTTAGAGAGGACCTTGGCAAATATCTTATAGTCCGCACAGAGTAATGCCACAGGCCTCCAGTTCTTAAGTTCACACAAGTCCCCTTTTTTGGGCAGGAGAGTCAGTGCCGCCCGACGGCAGCTCATCGGCAACTCTCCTACCTCGACGCATTCACGCAAGACGCAAAAGAAATCCTGTCCAATAGTTCCCCAGAATTTTTTGTAAAACTCCACTGGAAGTCCATCGACCCCGGGTGCACGACCGGGGGACATCTGGGTTACGGCCTCTGCCAGTTCATGTGACAACAGAGGAATGTCCATTTCATCCCTCTGTGCCCGAGAGAGCTTAGGGAGTCCTGCGAACAAGACCTGAGCACACATAGGATCACACATTTCTGCCCTATACAATTCAGTATAAAACTCCACAGTCCGCTCCCGCATCTCCCCCACCACAGAGGTCACCCGCCCATCAGACAGCCGTAGACAATGCATACCCTTGGCTTCACTGCTCTGTCTTTCCAAACCAAAAAAGAAGGAGCTGGGAGCATCCATCTCCTTTAGCATGGAGAACCTAGCTCTTACAAGTGCTCCCTTTGCTTTAACCTGGAAAAAACTACCCAGGTCCCTACGTAATTCGGCTAAGTTAGCCTGGAGGCCTACATTGCCTTGCCCCACCATCTCTACCTCCATCTCACTAATACACCGCTCTAGTTCCCCCAATACTCTCCTAGCCTCTGAGGATGAGAGAGCTGTGTACTGTTGACAGAAAAGCCGAATTTGCACTTTCCCCACATCCCACCATTGACTCAGAGACTCATACTCCTCTCTTCGCTGCCCCCATCTTTCCCAAAAAGTCTGGAAACCTGAGCAAAAAGTGGCATCTTGTAAGAGCTTTACATTGAACTTCCAATAAGATGCCTGCCGGGGCCCTGGTGAAATAGACAGCCGAGCCATGGTTATGTGGTGATCCGAAAACCCCACTGGGAGAATGGTAGCACCCAGCAGCCTATTGCTCTGATTCCTGGACATGTAAAAACGATCAAGTCGAGCTGCACTCACCCTAGCCCCAAAAACCTTCACCCACGTATACTGTCTTGTGTTTGGATGTTTAGTTCTCCAAACATCCACTAGGTCAAACTGATTAAAGATGTCCCTTAACACTCCCACTGACACTGAATGAGGCTCTTCCCCATTTCTGTCTTTTGTAAAATCCATTGTACAGTTCCAGTCACCTCCGATCACCAGCGTCTCCTCAGGCGCTACTTGTGAGAGTTCCTGTCTAAGACTCCCAAATAGAACCCCTCTTTCTCTCCCTGTGTTAGGCGCATACACATTTATAAAGACAAAACCCATGTTGTTAATCTCTGCTTTAACAACAAGCAACCTGCCCCTACACACCTCCTTTGAGGAGCAAATTTTTACAGCCAGACCCGGTGCAAAAAGGACTGCCACCCCTGCACTAAGATTTGTCCCATGGCTCAACACACTTGCCCCTTTCCACCAGAGCCCCCAATCAACTTCATTCACCACATCACTATGCGTCTCCTGCAGAAACAACACCTGTACTTTCTTTTGTTTTACATATTCACCCAACACACTCCTCTTTCCCGCATCTCTGGCACCATTTATATTAAGCGAGCCTACCCAAAGAGTCTCCATAAGAAGTGGGAGAAAAGCCAGCAGAGAAATAGACCAATAAGAAAACTCAAAAAGCCCCAGTGTCAGTAAGAAATTAAACATTTAAACAGTGTCTGAAGGTAAACCTTTACGCACTGTTGTGACCCACTTCCTCAACCTAAACCGTTTCTTGGGTGAGAGGACACCATGCCCCTCATTTCTCATAGCATGTTGTACTGATCTTACAAACTTTCTAGAATCAGGAAAAAAAGCCTCAAGATTAACTTTTTTCCCCTTAGTCTCATTCAGGAACCTTGTCAGTTCTCTCAACGTGTACTTAGACCCCTCTGGTTGACTGGCTGTCAGCTCCGGGCCAATTGAAGAGGAGTCTGAAAAAAATAACTCCTCATCCTCTTCCTCAGACTCACTTTCCTCCTCTTCTCTATCTCCCACCCTGACCACCTGCCCTTTCTCTCTGGTTAGGGCCTCACCCACAGCAACAGGCAACATTTCCATGGTGCCTTTGTCCACACCCTTTTTCCTTTTCCGCTTGACACCCTCCTCCTCCCCCCCTAATCTCTTACACTTCCCCACTATACTCTCCTCATCCACTAGAATAACCTGACTAGACCCAGTATCATCTACACCACCCTCCATAGCATGACTCGGCCCAGCATCATCTGCACCACCCTCCATAGCATGACTCGGCCCAGCATCATCTACACCACCCTCCATAGCATGACTTGGGCCAGCCTCAGCTACCCCACCATCCATAGCTTGACTAGACTCAGCCTCTGCTATACCACCATCCATAGCCTGCCTAGACCCAGCACCCTCTACACCACCCTCCATAGCATAACTAGGCCCAGCCTCAGCTACCCCACCATCTCTAGCCTGACTAGACCCAGCCTGTGCTTCCCCACCCTCTCTAGCCTGACTAGACCCAGCCTCTGCTTCTCCACCATCTCTAGCCTGACTAGACCCAGCCTCCACTACCCTACCATCTCTAGACTGACTAGGCCCAGCCTCTGCTGTCTGCATCTCCTTACCCCCTGCATTTTGACCTCGATTTCCCCCATTTGCGCTTGTATCCTCACCTTGTCTACGGCCTTTATGTGGGCACGCAAAGCTCTTGTGCCCCAAATCCCCACATTCAAAACACCGTAGACTATCTGTGCTGGCAAAACCTGCATAGAGACCCTCCCCATGCCTCACTTTAAAATGCACATTTAGCTGTTGCTCGTTGTTGTTCAGAAACATAAACACTTGCCTCCGGAACGAAACAACGTGTTTAACGGCATCTGCCTGAAACCCTGCTGACAGTACACGGAAACCGCTAGCAAACTTACCAAAACGACTCAGCTCTTTCCTAATTTGATCATCCGTGATAAACGGAGGCAAATTTGCCACTACAACTCTTGTTGAAGGGGTAGAGAGAGGTGAAATTGACACCAACACATCCCTTACAAATATTCCGCTAGCAATTAGCCTACCGACCAAATTAGCCCTTTTCATGAACACAACCACAGCTTTGTTCATTCTAGAAGCAGAATGTATAAACTCAGCTCCTACCTGTTCACCGACCGCGAGCAGAACCTCCTCCACCTTAACTCCGTTCTCAGGAACACACCTGAATCCATGCTGTATAGACAGCGTCTCCTCCGCGCTAGGCTGAGAAGCCATTGCGCACACTACACCTTCCAACCCCCAGGAAAGTTACTCTGTCCTCTTCCACCCTAACTTTGAAAAAAAAAACTTTGGATACCGCCAAAAACAAATATTGCATTAACCCTCCACCATAGAAAATAACATGTAAAGAAAAGAATCAAGAAAGTTAGTTAGGATAGAGCTTTCCACACCAAACACTCAGACTCCAAAAACACCCAGCATGCACCGAGAGAGAGAGAGAGAGAGAGAGAGAGAGAGAGAGAGAGAGAGAGAGAGAGAGAGAGAGAGAGAGAGAGAGAGAGAGAGAGAGAGAGAGAGAGAGAGAGAGAGAGAGAGAGAGAGAGAGAGAGAGAGAGAGAGAGAGAGAGAGAGAGAGAGAGAGAGAGAGAGAGAGAGAGAGAGAGAGAGAGAGAGAGAGAGAGAGAGAGAGAGAGAGAGAGAGAGAGAGAGAGAGAGAGAGAGAGAGAGAGAGACTTTTGACTTTTTCCACATTGTGTTAGGTTACAACCTTATTTTAAAATTTATAAAATTGTTTTTCCCCCCCTCATCAATCTACACACAATACCCCATAATGACATATCCAAAACAGGTTTTTAGAACATAAAAAAATATCTTAAATATCATATTGACATAGGTATTCAGACCCTTTACTCAGTACTTTGTTGAAACACCTTTGGCAGTGATTACAGCCTTGATTCTTCTTGGGTATGACACAACAAGCTTGGCACAGCTGTATTTGGGGGAGTTTCTCCCATTCTCCTCTGAAGATCCACACAAGCTCTGTCAGGTTGGATGCGGAGCGTTGCTGCACAGCTATTTTTTGTTCTCTGCAGAGATGTTCGATCAGGTTCAAGTCCGGGCTCTGGCTGGGCCACTCAAGGACAGTCAGCGATTTGTCCCAAAGCCACTCCTGCGTTGTCTTGGGGTCGTTGTCCTTGAACCTTGTGCTTAGGGTCGTTGTCCTTGAACCTTCACCCCAGTCTGAGATCCTGAGCGCCCTGGAGCAGGTTTTCATCGAGGATCTCTCTGTACTTGGCTCCGTTCACCTTCCCTCGATCCTGACTAGTCTCCCAGTCCCTGCCGCTGAAAAACATCCCAATAGCATGATGCTGCCATCACAATGCTTCACCGTAGGGATGGTACCAAGTTTCCTCTAGACGTGATGCTTGGCATTCAGGCCAAAGAGTTTAATCTTGGTTTCATCAGACCAGAGAATCTTGTTTCTCATGGTTTGAGAGTCTTTAGGTGCCTTTTGGCAAACTCCAACTGGCTGTCATGTGCCTTTTACTGAGGAGTGGCTTCCATCTGGCCACTCTACCATAAAGGCTTGATTGGTGGAGTGCTGCAGAGATGGTTGTCCTTCTGGAAGGTTCTCCCATCTCCACAGAGGAACTCTAGAGCTCTGTCAGAGTGACCATCAGGTTCTTGGTCACCTCCCTGACCAAGGCCCTTCTCCCCCGATTGCTCAGTTTGGCCAGGTGGCCAACTCTAGGAAAAGTCTTGGTGGTTCCAAACTCTTTCCATTTAAGAATGATGGAGGCCACTGTGTTCTTGGGGACCTTCAATGCTGCAGAAATGTTTTGGTACCCTTCCCCAGATCTGTGCCTCGACACAGTCCTGTCTCGGAGCTCTACGGACAATTCCTTCGACCTCATGGCTTGGTTTTTGCTCTGACATGTACTGTCAACTGTGGGACCTTATATAGACAGCTGTGTGCCTTTCCAAATCATGTCCAGTCAATTGAATTTACCACAGGCGGACTCCAATCAAGTTGTAGAAACATCTCAAGGATGAACAACGGAAACAGGATTTATCTGAGCTCAATTTCTAAAGTCTCATAGTAAAATGTCTGAATACTTATGTAAATAAGGTATTTCTGTTTTTATTAAATCCATTTTAGAATGAGGCTGTAACGTAACAAAATGTGGTAAAGGTCAAGGGGTCTGAATACTTTCTGAATGCACTTTATGTGTGTGTGTGTGTGTGTGTGTGTGTGCGTGTGCGCGTGTGCGCGTGTGCGTGCGTGTGTGTGCGTGTGTGTGCGTGTGTATGCGTGTGTATGCGTGTGTATGCGTGTGTATGCGTGTGTATGCGTGTGTGTGTGTGTGTATGTGTGTGCGTGTGTATGTGTGCGTGTGCGTGTGCGTGTGCGTGTGCGTGTGCGTATGTGTGCGTGTGCGTGTGCGTGTGTATGTGTGTGTGTGTGTGTGTGTGTGTGTGCGTGTGTGTGTGCGTGTGTGCGTGCGTGTTCGCGCGCGCTCTGTTAGAGTATCTGGATACCCTGCGTTCACCTTGAGTTCCCTCTATGAAATGTATCTTTCTCTTTTCAACGTAAACACTCAAAACTATTCCATTAATTTCATCAAAACAGCTGATCCGTGCAGATCTCCTTCGGGTTTTTAAAAACAAAGCGTATGATTATTTAAATTCTAAGCTGTGGAGAATGTAGTCATTTCTCAGATCTTGCCATTGTCCCAAAGATAAATGAATTTAACAATGTTATTGCTTTCTGCCGTTTGCCACCAGTGACTCATCAAATCCCAATGCGGTGTTAGAGACATGGGCATGTATTCACAGAGTGTCTCACAGTAAGAGTGCTGATCTAGGATCTGTCCATATAATATTAATCATTATGATCTAAAAGGAAGAACTGATCCTAGAACAGCACTTACATTCTAAGAGATCTGCATTCCTGAGATGCTTTTGTTGGATACGGGCCCTGACCGGACCTGTTTTTTTGTTTTGTTAACCCTCCTGCTGTGTTCCAGTCTAATTGGACCAATTTACAAGTTTTCTCTCTGAAGAATGTAGTTAATTTAATCTGATGGTGTAACGGCTTTCGTCGGTGGAAGAAGGAGAGGACCAAAGTGCAGCGTGGTTAGTGTTCATCTTAATTTAATAAAAATCAAAAAAACAGAACACTTCAAAATACAAAACAACAAAAGTGAAAACCGAAACAGTTCTATCTGGTGCAGACACACAAAGACTGAAGACAACCACCCACAAAACCCAACAGAAAACAGGCTACCTAAATATGGTTCCCAATCAGAGACAATGACTAACACCTGCCTCTGATTGAGAACCATATCAGGCCAAACACAGAAAACCAACACAGAAATAGAAAACATAGATAACCCACCCAGCTCACGCCCTGACCGCACTAAAACAAAGAAAATACAAAAGAACCATGGTCAGAACGTGACAGATTGTCATCAGGTTCCATGACTTTGTCCACACAGGGCATCTGAACACACAAAATACATTTTGATGATTTTCATTACATTTGGGGTGTTTTATTTAACTTTTGTACACCTGTGGTGTTCCCGGTCAAAAAATGACCGGTCATTAGATATAAATGGCTGACACTACAATTTGTGTATACAATTGAGTTTAGGCACATGTCCATTCATCAGATAGACACACTTCCTCTCCCAGACCCCTACATGCATGTGTGTTTGAGTACACACACACACACACACACACACACACACACACACACACACACACACACACACACACACACACACACACACACACACACACACACACACACACACACACACACACACACACACACACACACACACACACACACACACACACACACACACACCTCACTCCCCTTCTTGGCTTCCATGGCAACCTTTCCCCAATATTGTTTCAATAATATATAGATATTTTCTCACAGCTCTGGTATATAAAGCTTTTTTGAGTCTTTACTCATAATTCATTGTGTTGCAGCACAATGACCAAACGATATACTGTATGTGAGGCTCTTGATCATATCTTTGTCCCACCCCTGGTTAGCCGCTGGTGAGGAGGAGTTAAACTTTGACACAAAGTAGTCTGTGATAAATAGCACAAGATGTGTCATCTGAGTATTTGTTATAGTCAAAATAATCCATACATTATGCTTTTTTACTCAAAAACAAGTCGTATGAGTGTCACGCCCTGACCTTAGAGAGCCTTTTTTTGTCTCTATTTGGTTTGGTCAGGGTGTGATTTGGGGTGGGCATTCTATGCTTTGTTTTCTATGTTTCTTTATTTCTATGTTTTGGCCGGGTATGGTTCTCAATTAGGGACAGCTGTCTATTGTTGTCTCTGATTGGGAATCATACTTAGGCAGCCCTTTTTCCCACCTGTGATTGTGGGTAGTTAACTTTGTTAGTGGCACTATAGCCCTCGGAAGCTTCACGGTTGTTTATTTTGTTTCTTGTTTTTGTTGGCGACATTTTAAAATAAAATAAAACGTATGCTCACCACGCTGCACTTTGGTCCAGTTCTTTCGACGGCCGTGACAATGAGCTCTGGTCAACGAGGCCTACAGGCCATAAATAGCAAATAGAAGTTCAAAACTTGTAATGTTCACAAGAACTTAAGTTGACAAAAATATCTAACACAACATTAGGTGATAATATATGTATTCTATATGGATTTATAATCAGCTATAATGGGGTGGTCATTTTTGACCGGGAACACATAATGAATTAACATGAAACGAACACAACAGGAGGGTCAATTATATTTCCTGAGATTGAGTGACTGAATTAGAACCACATCATCCACTCGTTGGTTTCTCCGTTCTCCAAACACAATGTCTCAAACAACGACCCAATCCGTTCTCCAAACACCATCTCTCAAACAACACCCCAAGCCGGTGACATACTATCCACTGTTTTCATTCAGAACAAGCTCCTTCTCTTCAGATGACATTGTGGCCCAATGGCAAGAAAGTCACCCAAGGAGAGATTCAGTACTGTACAGTACATCCACAGATACAGTGAAGAAGGTGAAGAGAGAGTAGATTTATTTATTTATTTGGCTTGTGCCAGACTTTCGCTCAAGACAGATAGTGAGAAAGTAAGGGAAGGAATATCAACAAGCTCTCAGAGTCTCAGCTCAGAATTAGACGTTCATCCATGTTTGTCAAACTTCAAATGTTGAAGTTGTTCCAAACGTCAAATTTCGAAGTGTTTAGGTTAAGGTCAGACATTAACTCTGAATGGTTAAGGTCAGACATTAACTCTGAATGGTTAAGGTCAGACATTAACTGTGAATAGGTAAGGTCAGACATTAACTGCGAATGGTTAAGGTCAGACATTAACTCTGAATGGTTAAGGTCAGACATTAACTGCGAATGGGTAAAGTCAGACATTAACTGCGAATAGGTAAGGTCAGACATTAACTGCGAATGGTTAAGGTCAGACATTAACTCTGAATGGGTAAGGTCAGACATTAACTCTGAATGGTTAAGGTCAGACATTAACTCTGAATGGGTAAGGTCAGACATTAACTCTGAATGGTTAAGGTCAGACATTAACTCTGAATGGGTAAGGTCAGACATTAACTCTGAATGGGTAAGGTCAGACATTAACTCTGAATGGGTAAGGTCAGACATTAACTCTGAATGGTTAAGGTCAGACATTAACTCTGAATGGGTAAAGTCAGACATTAACTCTGAATGGGTAAGGTCAGACATTAACTCTGAATGGTTAAGGTCAGACATTAACTCTGAATGGGTAAAGTCAGACATTAACTCTGAATGGGTAAAGTCAGACATTAACTCTGAATGGTTAAGGTCAGACATTAACTCTGAATGGGTAAAGTCAGACATTAACTCTGAATGGGTAAGGTCAGACATTAACTCGGAATGGTTAAGGTCAGACATTAACTCTGAATGGGTAAAGTCAGACATTAACTCTGAATGGGTAAGGTCAGACATTAACTCTGAATGGGTAAGGTCAAACATTAACTCTGAATGGTTAAAGTCAGACATTAACTGTGAATGGTTAAGGTCAGACATTAACTCTGAATGGGTAAAGTCAGACATTAACTCTGAATGGGTAAAGTCAGACATTAACTCTGAATGGGTAAAGTCAGATATTAACTCTGAATGGTTAAGGTCAGACATTAACTCTGAATGGTTAAGGTCAAACATTAACTCTGAATGGTTAAAGTCAAGGTTAAGGTTTGGGCTTAAAAAAATCTACTTCTTATTGCTGGATTCAAACATCGTTTTGGAACCAGAGGCAGATGCTTACGCCCGTCCACCGTCCCCGTCCACAACACTCTAGCTAAACCTACTTGAAGGTAACACCTCTCACTGTTGCCTCTAGTGGCCGGTTTCCATCTCATCTCACCGACGTCCTCAGAAACGGATGGACGTCGAATACTGACTTGTATCACGGGTGACCTGGCTGTGACTATACAGTAACGACAGATATTGAGAAAGTAAAGAAAGGTGTCACGATCGTCGTAACATTGAAGAAGAGAGGAGTACCAAGGCGCAGCGTGATAACAGTACTTTTATTTGAAGACGAAAACGAAACGAACACTGACAAACTAAACAAAACAACAAACGACCGTGAAGTTATAAAACGAAAGTGCAGACACAAGCTACTAACGTAAAGACATAGACAATCACCCACAAACTACCTAATGAATATGGCTGCCTAAATATGGTTCCCAATCAGAGACAACGATAGACACTTAAACCAACTGAACCACAGCACCCATAAACATACAAAAAAAACTAGACAATACAAAACACATACATCCCCCATGTCACACCCTGACCTAACTAAAATAATACAGAAAACAAAGAAAACTAAGGCCAGGGTGTGACAAAAGGATAGATGAAACCTGAATTATGTGATTGTGTGTGTGTGTGTGTGTGTGTGTGTGTGTGTGTGTGTGTGTGTGTGTGTGTGTGTGTGTGTGTGTGTGTGTGTGTGTGTGTGTGTGTGTGTGTGTGTGTGTGTGTGTGTGTGTGTGTGTGTGTGTGTGTGTGTGTGTGTGTGTGTGTGTGTGTGAAATCAATTTGTAGACATAGTAAAAAACAGACCATTTGAAGATCAGTGGTTTTATTAGACTCCTTGAAATAACATGTTTTCTATAGACATATTATCTTGCGGCTAAAAATAAATCAACTGGATGAAAATCACATGTAATCACTGTTACAGACAGAGGTGGTATCAGGTCTAACTGTTCCCCTGTTACAGACAGAGGTGGTATCATCACTAACTGTTCCCCTGTTACAGACAGAGGTGGTATCATCACTAACTGTTCCCCTGTTACAGACAGAGGTGGTATCATCACTAACTGTTCCCCTGTTACAGACAGAGGTGGTATCAGGTCTATCTGTTCCCCTGTTACAGACAGAGGTGGTATCAGGTCTATCTGTTCCCCTGTTACAGACAGAGGTGGTATCAGGTCTAACTGTTCCCCTGTTACAGACAGAGGTGGTATCAGGTCTAACTGTTCCCCTGTTACAGACAGAGGTGGTATCAGGTCTATCTGTTCCCCTGTTACAGACAGAGGTGGTATCAGGTCTAACTGTTCCCCTGTTACAGACAGAGGTGGTATCAGGTCTATCTGTTCCCCTGTTACAGACAGAGGTGGTATCAGGTCTAACTGTTCCCCTGTTACAGACAGAGGTGGTATCAGGTCTAACTGTTCCCCTGTTACAGACAGAGGTGGTATCAGGTCTATCTGTTCCCCTGTTACAGACAGAGGTGGTATCAGGTCTATCTGTTCCCCTGTTACAGACAGAGGTGGTATCATCACTAACTGTTCCCCTGTTACAGACAGAGGTGGTATCAGGTCTAACTGTTCCCCTGTTACAAACAGAGGTGGTATCAGGTCTATCTGTTCCCCTGTTACAGACAGAGGTGGTATCAGGTCTAACTGTTCCCCTGTTACAGACAGAGGTGGTATCAGGTCTAACTGTTCCCCTGTTACAGACAGAGGTGGTATCAGGTCTAACTGTTCCCCTGTTACAGACAGAGGTGGTATCAGGTCTAACTGTTCCCCTGTTACAGACAGAGGTGGTATCAGGTCTATCTGTTCCCCTGTTACAGACAGAGGTGGTATCAGGTCTATCTGTTCCCCTGTTACAGACAGAGGTGGTATCATCACTAACTGTTCCCCTGTTACAGACAGAGGTGGTATCAGGTCTAACTGTTCCCCTGTTACAAACAGAGGTGGTATCAGGTCTATCTGTTCCCCTGTTACAGACAGAGGTGGTATCAGGTCTATCTGTTCCCCTGTTACAGACAGAGGTGGTATCAGGTCTAACTGTTCCCCTGTTACAGACAGAGGTGGTATCAGGTCTAACTGTTCCCCTGTTACAGACAGAGGTGGTATCAGGTCTAACTGTTCCCCTGTTACAGACAGAGGTGGTATCAGGTCTAACTGTTCCCCTGTTACAGACAGAGGTGGTATCAGGTCTATCTGTTCCCCTGTTACAGACAGAGGTGGTATCAGGTCTATCTGTTCCCCTGTTACAGACAGAGGTGGTATCATCACTAACTGTTCCCCTGTTACAGACAGAGGTGGTATCAGGTCTAACTGTTCCCCTGTTACAAACAGAGGTGGTATCAGGTCTATCTGTTCCCCTGTTACAGACAGAGGTGGTATCAGGTCTAACTGTTCCCCTGTTACAGACAGAGGTGGTATCAGGTCTAACTGTTCCCCTGTTACAGACAGAGGTGGTATCAGGTCTAACTGTTCCCCTGTTACAGACAGAGGTGGTATCAGGTCTATCTGTTCCCCTGTTACAGACAGAGGTGGTATCAGGTCTAACTGTTCCCCTGTTACAGACAGAGGTGGTATCAGGTCTAACTGTTCCCCTGTTACAGACAGAGGTGGTATCAGGTCTATCTGTTCCCCTGTTACAGACAGAGGTGGTATCAGGTCTAACTGTTCCCCTGTTACAGACAGAGGTGGTATCAGGTATATCTGTTCCCCTGTTACAGACAGAGGTGGTATCAGGTATATCTGTTCCCCTGTTACAGACAGAGGTGGTATCAGGTCTAACTGTTCCCCTGTTACAGACAGAGGTGGTATCAGGTATATCTGTTCCCCTGTTACAGACAGAGGTGGTATCAGGTCTAACTGTTCCCCTGTTACAGACAGAGGTGGTATCAGGTCTATCTGTTCCCCTGTTACAGACAGAGGTGGTATCAGGTCTAACTGTTCCCCTGTTACAGACAGAGGTGGTATCAGGTCTAACTGTTCCCCTGTTACAGACAGAGGTGGTATCAGGTCTAACTGTTCCCCTGTTACAGACAGAGGTGGTATCAGGTCTATCTGTTCCCCTGTTACAGACAGAGGTGGTATCAGGTCTAACTGTTCCCCTGTTACAGACAGAG
Organism: Salvelinus alpinus; assembly: GCF_045679555.1. Classification (NCBI taxonomy): domain Eukaryota; kingdom Metazoa; phylum Chordata; class Actinopteri; order Salmoniformes; family Salmonidae; genus Salvelinus; species Salvelinus alpinus. Next base: position 8,814,927 of record NC_092093.1, on the reverse strand, counting down.
GTGGTATCAGGTATATCTGTTCCCCTGTTACAGACAGAGGTGGTATCAGGTATATCTGTTCCCCTGTTACAGACAGAGGTGGTATCAGGTCTAACTGTTCCCCTGTTACAGACAGAGGTGGTATCAGGTATATCTGTTCCCCTGTTACAGACAGAGGTGGTATCAGGTCTATCTGTTCCCCTGTTACAGACAGAGGTGGTATCAGGTCTAACTGTTCCCCTGTTACAGACAGAGGTGGTATCAGGTCTAACTGTTCCCCTGTTACAGACAGAGGTGGTATCAGGTCTAACTGTTCCCCTGTTACAGACAGAGGTGGTATCAGGTCTATCTGTTCCCCTGTTACAGACAGAGGTGGTATCAGGTCTATCTGTTCCCCTGTTACAGACAGAGGTGGTATCAGGTCTATCTGTTCCCCTGTTACAGACAGAGGTGGTATCAGGTCTATCTGTTCCCCTGTTACAGACAGAGGTGGTATCAGGTCTAACTGTTCCCCTGTTGCAGACAGAGGTGGTATCAGGTCTATCTGTTTCCCTGTTACAGACAGAGGTGGTATCAGGTCTATCTGTTCCCCTGTTACAGACAGAGGTGGTATCATCACTAACTGTTCCCCTGTTACAGACAGAGGTGGTATCAGGTCTAACTGTTCCCCTGTTACAGACAGAGGTGGTATCAGGTCTATCTGTTCCCCTGTTACAGACAGAGGTGGTATCAGGTCTATCTGTTCCCCTGTTACAGACAGAGGTGGTATCAGGTCTATCTGTTCCCCTGTTACAGACAGAGGTGGTATCAGGTCTATCTGTTCCCCTGTTACAGACAGAGGTGGTATCAGGTCTAACTGTTCCCCTGTTACAGACAGAGGTGGTATCAGGTCTATCTGTTCCCCTGTTACAGACAGAGGTGGTATCAGGTCTATCTGTTCCCCTGTTACAGACAGAGGTGGTATCATCACTAACTGTTCCCCTGTTACAGACAGAGGTGGTATCAGGTCTAACTGTTCCCCTGTTACAAACAGAGGTGGTATCAGGTCTATCTGTTCCCCTGTTACAGACAGAGGTGGTATCAGGTCTATCTGTTCCCCTGTTACAGACAGAGGTGGTATCAGGTCTAACTGTTCCCCTGTTACAGACAGAGGTGGTATCAGGTCTAACTGTTCCCCTGTTACAGACAGAGGTGGTATCAGGTCTAACTGTTCCCCTGTTACAGACAGAGGTGGTATCAGGTCTAACTGTTCCCCTGTTACAGACAGAGGTGGTATCAGGTCTATCTGTTCCCCTGTTACAGACAGAGGTGGTATCAGGTCTATCTGTTCCCCTGTTACAGACAGAGGTGGTATCATCACTAACTGTTCCCCTGTTACAGACAGAGGTGGTATCAGGTCTAACTGTTCCCCTGTTACAAACAGAGGTGGTATCAGGTCTATCTGTTCCCCTGTTACAGACAGAGGTGGTATCAGGTCTAACTGTTCCCCTGTTACAGACAGAGGTGGTATCAGGTCTAACTGTTCCCCTGTTACAGACAGAGGTGGTATCAGGTCTAACTGTTCCCCTGTTACAGACAGAGGTGGTATCAGGTCTATCTGTTCCCCTGTTACAGACAGAGGTGGTATCAGGTCTAACTGTTCCCCTGTTACAGACAGAGGTGGTATCAGGTCTAACTGTTCCCCTGTTACAGACAGAGGTGGTATCAGGTCTATCTGTTCCCCTGTTACAGACAGAGGTGGTATCAGGTCTAACTGTTCCCCTGTTACAGACAGAGGTGGTATCAGGTATATCTGTTCCCCTGTTACAGACAGAGGTGGTATCAGGTATATCTGTTCCCCTGTTACAGACAGAGGTGGTATCAGGTCTAACTGTTCCCCTGTTACAGACAGAGGTGGTATCAGGTATATCTGTTCCCCTGTTACAGACAGAGGTGGTATCAGGTCTAACTGTTCCCCTGTTACAGACAGAGGTGGTATCAGGTCTATCTGTTCCCCTGTTACAGACAGAGGTGGTATCAGGTCTAACTGTTCCCCTGTTACAGACAGAGGTGGTATCAGGTCTAACTGTTCCCCTGTTACAGACAGAGGTGGTATCAGGTCTAACTGTTCCCCTGTTACAGACAGAGGTGGTATCAGGTCTATCTGTTCCCCTGTTACAGACAGAGGTGGTATCAGGTCTAACTGTTCCCCTGTTACAGACAGAGGTGGTATCAGGTATATCTGTTCCCCTGTTACAGACAGAGGTGGTATCAGGTATATCTGTTCCCCTGTTACAGACAGAGGTGGTATCAGGTCTAACTGTTCCCCTGTTACAGACAGAGGTGGTATCAGGTATATCTGTTCCCCTGTTACAGACAGAGGTGGTATCAGGTCTAACTGTTCCCCTGTTACAGACAGAGGTGGTATCAGGTCTATCTGTTCCCCTGTTACAGACAGAGGTGGTATCAGGTCTAACTGTTCCCCTGTTACAGACAGAGGTGGTATCAGGTCTAACTGTTCCCCTGTTACAGACAGAGGTGGTATCAGGTCTAACTGTTCCCCTGTTACAGACAGAGGTGGTATCAGGTCTATCTGTTCCCCTGTTACAGACAGAGGTGGTATCAGGTCTATCTGTTCCCCTGTTACAGACAGAGGTGGTATCAGGTCTATCTGTTCCCCTGTTACAGACAGAGGTGGTATCAGGTCTATCTGTTCCCCTGTTACAGACAGAGGTGGTATCAGGTCTAACTGTTCCCCTGTTGCAGACAGAGGTGGTATCAGGTCTATCTGTTTCCCTGTTACAGACAGAGGTGGTATCAGGTCTATCTGTTCCCCTGTTACAGACAGAGGTGGTATCATCACTAACTGTTCCCCTGTTACAGACAGAGGTGGTATCAGGTCTAACTGTTCCCCTGTTACAGACAGAGGTGGTATCAGGTCTATCTGTTCCCCTGTTACAGACAGAGGTGGTATCAGGTCTAACTGTTCCCCTGTTACAGACAGAGGTGGTATCAGGTATATCTGTTCCCCTGTTACAGACAGAGGTGGTATCAGGTATATCTGTTCCCCTGTTACAGACAGAGGTGGTATCAGGTCTAACTGTTCCCCTGTTACAGACAGAGGTGGTATCAGGTATATCTGTTCCCCTGTTACAGACAGAGGTGGTATCAGGTCTAACTGTTCCCCTGTTACAGACAGAGGTGGTATCAGGTCTATCTGTTCCCCTGTTACAGACAGAGGTGGTATCAGGTCTAACTGTTCCCCTGTTACAGACAGAGGTGGTATCAGGTCTAACTGTTCCCCTGTTACAGACAGAGGTGGTATCAGGTCTAACTGTTCCCCTGTTACAGACAGAGGTGGTATCAGGTATATCTGTTCCCCTGTTACAGACAGAGGTGGTATCAGGTATATCTGTTCCCCTGTTACAGACAGAGGTGGTATCAGGTCTAACTGTTCCCCTGTTACAGACAGAGGTGGTATCAGGTATATCTGTTCCCCTGTTACAGACAGAGGTGGTATCAGGTCTAACTGTTCCCCTGTTACAGACAGAGGTGGTATCAGGTCTATCTGTTCCCCTGTTACAGACAGAGGTGGTATCAGGTCTAACTGTTCCCCTGTTACAGACAGAGGTGGTATCAGGTCTAACTGTTCCCCTGTTACAGACAGAGGTGGTATCAGGTCTAACTGTTCCCCTGTTACAGACAGAGGTGGTATCAGGTCTATCTGTTCCCCTGTTACAGACAGAGGTGGTATCAGGTCTATCTGTTCCCCTGTTACAGACAGAGGTGGTATCAGGTCTATCTGTTCCCCTGTTACAGACAGAGGTGGTATCAGGTCTATCTGTTCCCCTGTTACAGACAGAGGTGGTATCAGGTCTAACTGTTCCCCTGTTGCAGACAGAGGTGGTATCAGGTCTATCTGTTTCCCTGTTACAGACAGAGGTGGTATCAGGTCTATCTGTTCCCCTGTTACAGACAGAGGTGGTATCATCACTAACTGTTCCCCTGTTACAGACAGAGGTGGTATCAGGTCTAACTGTTCCCCTGTTACAGACAGAGGTGGTATCAGGTCTATCTGTTCCCCTGTTACAGACAGAGGTGGTATCAGGTCTATCTGTTCCCCTGTTACAGACAGAGGTGGTATCAGGTCTATCTGTTCCCCTGTTACAGACAGAGGTGGTATCAGGTCTATCTGTTCCCCTGTTACAGACAGAGGTGGTATCAGGTCTAACTGTTCCCCTGTTACAGACAGAGGTGGTATCAGGTCTATCTGTTCCCCTGTTACAGACAGAGGTGGTATCAGGTCTATCTGTTCCCCTGTTACAGACAGAGGTGGTATCAGGTCTATCTGTTCCCCTGTTACAGACAGAGGTGGTATCAGGTCTATCTGTTCCCCTGTTACAGACAGAGGTGGTATCAGGTCTAACTGTTCCCCTGTTACAGACAGAGGTGGTATCAGGTCTATCTGTTCCCCTGTTACAGACAGAGGTGGTATCAGGTCTATCTGTTCCCCTGTTACAGACAGAGGTGGTATCAGGTCTATCTGTTCCCCTGTTACAGACAGAGGTGGTATCAGGTCTATCTGTTCCCCTGTTACAGACAGAGGTGGTATCAGGTCTAACTGTTCCCCTGTTGCAGACAGAGGTGGTATCAGGTCTATCTGTTTCCCTGTTACAGACAGAGGTGGTATCAGGTCTATCTGTTCCCCTGTTACAGACAGAGGTGGTATCATCACTAACTGTTCCCCTGTTACAGACAGAGGTGGTATCAGGTCTAACTGTTCCCCTGTTACAGACAGAGGTGGTATCAGGTCTATCTGTTCCCCTGTTACAGACAGAGGTGGTATCAGGTCTATCTGTTCCCCTGTTACAGACAGAGGTGGTATCAGGTCTATCTGTTCCCCTGTTACAGACAGAGGTGGTATCAGGTCTATCTGTTCCCCTGTTACAGACAGAGGTGGTATCAGGTCTAACTGTTCCCCTGTTACAGACAGAGGTGGTATCAGGTCTATCTGTTCCCCTGTTACAGACAGAGGTGGTATCAGGTCTATCTGTTCCCCTGTTACAGACAGAGGTGGTATCATCACTAACTGTTCCCCTGTTACAGACAGAGGTGGTATCAGGTCTAACTGTTCCCCTGTTACAAACAGAGGTGGTATCAGGTCTATCTGTTCCCCTGTTACAGACAGAGGTGGTATCAGGTCTATCTGTTCCCCTGTTACAGACAGAGGTGGTATCAGGTCTAACTGTTCCCCTGTTACAGACAGAGGTGGTATCAGGTCTAACTGTTCCCCTGTTACAGACAGAGGTGGTATCAGGTCTAACTGTTCCCCTGTTACAGACAGAGGTGGTATCAGGTCTAACTGTTCCCCTGTTACAGACAGAGGTGGTATCAGGTCTATCTGTTCCCCTGTTACAGACAGAGGTGGTATCAGGTCTATCTGTTCCCCTGTTACAGACAGAGGTGGTATCATCACTAACTGTTCCCCTGTTACAGACAGAGGTGGTATCAGGTCTAACTGTTCCCCTGTTACAAACAGAGGTGGTATCAGGTCTATCTGTTCCCCTGTTACAGACAGAGGTGGTATCAGGTCTAACTGTTCCCCTGTTACAGACAGAGGTGGTATCAGGTCTAACTGTTCCCCTGTTACAGACAGAGGTGGTATCAGGTCTAACTGTTCCCCTGTTACAGACAGAGGTGGTATCAGGTCTATCTGTTCCCCTGTTACAGACAGAGGTGGTATCAGGTCTAACTGTTCCCCTGTTACAGACAGAGGTGGTATCAGGTCTAACTGTTCCCCTGTTACAGACAGAGGTGGTATCAGGTCTATCTGTTCCCCTGTTACAGACAGAGGTGGTATCAGGTCTAACTGTTCCCCTGTTACAGACAGAGGTGGTATCAGGTATATCTGTTCCCCTGTTACAGACAGAGGTGGTATCAGGTATATCTGTTCCCCTGTTACAGACAGAGGTGGTATCAGGTCTAACTGTTCCCCTGTTACAGACAGAGGTGGTATCAGGTATATCTGTTCCCCTGTTACAGACAGAGGTGGTATCAGGTCTAACTGTTCCCCTGTTACAGACAGAGGTGGTATCAGGTCTATCTGTTCCCCTGTTACAGACAGAGGTGGTATCAGGTCTAACTGTTCCCCTGTTACAGACAGAGGTGGTATCAGGTCTAACTGTTCCCCTGTTACAGACAGAGGTGGTATCAGGTCTAACTGTTCCCCTGTTACAGACAGAGGTGGTATCAGGTCTATCTGTTCCCCTGTTACAGACAGAGGTGGTATCAGGTCTAACTGTTCCCCTGTTACAGACAGAGGTGGTATCAGGTATATCTGTTCCCCTGTTACAGACAGAGGTGGTATCAGGTATATCTGTTCCCCTGTTACAGACAGAGGTGGTATCAGGTCTAACTGTTCCCCTGTTACAGACAGAGGTGGTATCAGGTATATCTGTTCCCCTGTTACAGACAGAGGTGGTATCAGGTCTAACTGTTCCCCTGTTACAGACAGAGGTGGTATCAGGTCTATCTGTTCCCCTGTTACAGACAGAGGTGGTATCAGGTCTAACTGTTCCCCTGTTACAGACAGAGGTGGTATCAGGTCTAACTGTTCCCCTGTTACAGACAGAGGTGGTATCAGGTCTAACTGTTCCCCTGTTACAGACAGAGGTGGTATCAGGTCTATCTGTTCCCCTGTTACAGACAGAGGTGGTATCAGGTCTATCTGTTCCCCTGTTACAGACAGAGGTGGTATCAGGTCTATCTGTTCCCCTGTTACAGACAGAGGTGGTATCAGGTCTATCTGTTCCCCTGTTACAGACAGAGGTGGTATCAGGTCTAACTGTTCCCCTGTTGCAGACAGAGGTGGTATCAGGTCTATCTGTTTCCCTGTTACAGACAGAGGTGGTATCAGGTCTATCTGTTCCCCTGTTACAGACAGAGGTGGTATCATCACTAACTGTTCCCCTGTTACAGACAGAGGTGGTATCAGGTCTAACTGTTCCCCTGTTACAGACAGAGGTGGTATCAGGTCTATCTGTTCCCCTGTTACAGACAGAGGTGGTATCAGGTCTATCTGTTCCCCTGTTACAGACAGAGGTGGTATCAGGTCTATCTGTTCCCCTGTTACAGACAGAGGTGGTATCAGGTCTATCTGTTCCCCTGTTACAGACAGAGGTGGTATCAGGTCTAACTGTTCCCCTGTTACAGACAGAGGTGGTATCAGGTCTATCTGTTCCCCTGTTACAGACAGAGGTGGTATCAGGTCTATCTGTTCCCCTGTTACAGACAGAGGTGGTATCAGGTCTATCTGTTCCCCTGTTACAGACAGAGGTGGTATCAGGTCTATCTGTTCCCCTGTTACAGACAGAGGTGGTATCAGGTCTAACTGTTCCCCTGTTACAGACAGAGGTGGTATCAGGTCTATCTGTTCCCCTGTTACAGACAGAGGTGGTATCAGGTCTATCTGTTCCCCTGTTACAGACAGAGGTGGTATCATCACTACAAAATATTGGAAAGATTGTCTCTGTGAAATTATGTGTAATTAGTGTGTATATGTGTGTTAAAATAAAGTTAGAGAATGACAGCTCTCCTCAGTCCCAGTCCTGCTGCACTCTGATCCTACAAGGTCGCCCTCTAGACATGAGACCAATTGGTTCACTGTTTAAGCCCAGTACTTCATATTCATCTCATTTTAAAACATGATCATTGTGTTGAAAAGCCCAGACTTCATCCCAAGAATTAGACCTATAGACAGACTTTGTGGCCACACCAACAAAGTAGGACAATTTGTGTTTAAACTCGACATCCCAGCTGTGTTTCCCTGAGTTAAAGCCCTCAGAGCCTAGGACCCATCCATGTATGAACCTGCTTTCAAAGCCCTCTGGGTTGACAATGAACTGTTTTGGTGAGCAGCTGATCATACCACCGGTCAGGTCCTCAGACAGGATGAGGGCCAGGCTGTCAGTGTTGGGGTCCAGAATCACAGGATCTGAACAGAGAGAACAGAGACACACAATAAAGAAGTTGTGATAAATCAAAGCAAATCATATTTTATTGGTCACATATACATGGTTAGCAGATGTTAAGGAAAGGTGGGGCGCTAGCGCCCCATCTCGACAACATCCGTTGAATGTTGTCGAGCGAAATTCAAAACACAAAAATCGTAATATTAAACATTCATGAAAATACAAGTGTCTTACATCATTAACTTCTTGTTAATCCAGCCGCTTACTCAGATTTCAAAAAGGCTTTATGGCGAAATTATACCATGCGATAATTTGAGGACGGCGCCCAGCATACAAAAGCACTAAAAACATTTTCCAAACCAGCAGAGGCGTCACAAAAGTCAGAAATAACGATAAAATAAATCACTTACCTTTGAAGATCTTCCTCTGTTTGTAATCCCAAGGGTCCCAGCTACACAACAAATGGTCGTTTTGTTCGATAAAGTCCTTTATATCCCCAAAAAGTCAGTTCAGTTGGCGCACTTGATTCAGTAATCCACCTGTTCCCCTCGTTCAAAATGCATACAAAGGAATCCCAAAAGTTACCAATAAACTTCGTCCAAACAAGTCAAACAACGTTTCTAATCAATCTTCAGGTTCCTTAATATGTAAATAAATGGAACAATTTAAGACGGAGAATAGTGTGTTCAATACCGGAGATAAATAACGAAGTGCGCGCCCTCATCCACGCGCGCCACAAGACGACAGTCAAAATGAGAGCCACCTTGAAAAACTACAAATTCCAGCAGATTTTTCAAAAGACAAGCCTGAAACCCTTTCTAAAGACTGTTGAGATCTAGTGGAAGCCATAGGGATTGCAATCTGGGAGGATTTCCTTTGAATTTCCCTTTGACAAGCATTTCAATGGGTGGTCACCTCAACAACAAAAACAATTCTGGATGGATTCTCCTCTGGTTTTCGCCTGCCATATCAGTTTTGTTATTCTCACAGACATTATTTTAACAGTTTCAGAAACTTCAGAGTGTTTTCTATCCAAACCTACCAACTATATGCATATCCTAGCTTCTGGGCCTGAGTAACAGGCAGTTTACTTTTGGCACGTCAGTCATCCGAACTTCCGAATACTGCCCCCTATCCCTAAGAAGTTTTAATACGAGTGTAGCGAAATGCTTGTGATTCTGGTTCCGACAGTGCAGTAATATCTAACAAGTAATCTAAGAATTTCCAAACAACTACCTAATACACACAAGTCTAAAAGGGGTGAATGAGAATATGTACATATAAATATATGGATGAGCGATGGCCGAGCGGCATAGGCAAGGTGCAATAGATGGTATAAAATACAGTATATACATATGATATGAGTAATGTAAGATAAATAAACATGATTAAAGTGGCATTATTTAAAGTGGCATTGTTTAAAGTGACCTGTGACCCATTTGTTAAAGTGGCCAGTGATTTGGTCTCCATGTAGGCAGCAGCCTCTCTGAGTTAGTGATGGCTGTTTAGCAGTCTGATGGCCTTGAGATAGAAGCTGTTCTTCAGTCTCTCGGTCCCTGCTTTGATGCACCTATACTGACCTCGCCTTCTGGAAGTAAAGCGGGGTGAACAGGCAGTGGCTCGGGTCGTTGTTGTCCTTGATGATCTTTTTTGGCCTTCCTGTGACATCTGGTGCTGTAGGTGTCATGGAGGGCAGGTAGTTTGCCCCCGGTGATACGTTGTGCAGACATCACCACCCTCTGGAGAGCCTTGTGGTTGAGGGCGGAGCAGTTGCCGTACCAGGCTATGATACAGACGGACAGGATGCTCTCGATTGTGGATCTGTAGTCAGGGTTTTGGGTGACAAGTCACATTTCTTCAGCCTCCTGAGATTGAAGAGGTGCTGTTGCGCCTTTTTCACCACACTGTCTGTGTGGGTGGACCATTTCAGTTTGTTGTTGATGTGTACACTGAGGAACTTTACACTTTCATCACTGCGCTCCCTTTGATGTGGATAGGGGGGTGCTCCCTCTGCTGTTTCCTGAAGTCCACAATCATCTCCTTTGTTTTGTTGATGTTGAGGGACAGTACCCTTACCTCCTCCCTGTAGGCCGTCTCGTCATTGTTGGTAATCAAGCTCACTACTGTTGTATCGTCTGCAAACTTGATGATTGAGTTGGAGGCGTGCATGGCCACACAGTCGTGGGTGAACAGGGAGTACAGGAGGGGGCTGAGCACACACCCTTGTGGGGACCCAATGTTGAGGGTCAGCGAAGTGGAGATGTTGTTTCATACCTTCACCACCTGGGGGTGGCCCGTCAGAAACTCCAGGACTCAATTGCACAGGGTGTGGTTGAGGCCCAGGTTCTCCAGCTTGATGAGGAGCTTGGAGTGTACTATGGTGTTGAATGCTGAGCTGTAGTGAACAGCATTCTTACGTAGATATTCCTCTTGTCCAGATGGGATAGGGCAGTGTGCAGTGTGATGGTGATAGCATCGTCTGTGGACCTGTTATGGCGGTACACAAACTGAAGTGGGTCTAGGTTGTCAGGTAAGGTGGAGGTGATATGATCATTGACTGGTCTCTCAAAGCACTTCAAGATGACAGAAGTGAGTGCTACGGGGCGGAAGTAATTTAGTTCAGTCAGCTTTTCCTTCTTGGTTACAGGAACAATGGTAGCCATCTTGAAGCATGTGGGGATAACAGACTGGGATAGGGAGCGATTGAAAATGTACGTAAACACACCAGCCAGCTGGTCTGTGCATGCTCTGAGGACGTGGCTAGGGATGCCTTCTGGGCCAGCAGCCTTGCGAGGGTTGACACGTTTAAAAGTTTTACTCACATCAGCCATGGAGAAGGAGGGGGGAACCAGCATGCTGTGTGTTTGTTCAGGGCTGGACTGGACTGCTAAGCTAAAGTACAGCATGGAAGTACCACGGAAAAACACTGTGGAAACAAACAAGTGTTCGACATTAGTTCTTGTTAGCGGGCCGCGACGGTGGCACTTTATTATCCTCAAAGCGGGCAAAGAAGGTGTTTAATTTGTCTGGAAGCGTAACGTCGGTGTCCGTGATGTGGCAGTTTTGAGTTCCTGTATGTTGTTATGATTACACCATGAGTCGTTAATCATGAAGCATACAGGCTGGCAGTGTTGGGGTCCAGTAAATGTTTCAGTTATTACACTGTGTGAATGTATCTAAATCATGTAACTTCATGAAGATTTTCCTTATTTATTGTTTTATGATGATGATAAGTACATACATCTCACTGTGTTGAACACTGCATCTTCTCCCAGATTCTGAACTTCAGGTGTCCCAGGTGTTTGGCCAGGTGTTTGGCCAGGTGTTTGGCCAGGTGTTTGGCCAGGTGTTTGGCCAGGTGTTTGGCCAGGTGTTTGGCCATGTGTTTGGCCATGTCTACCAGTGCTCCTCAGACCAGCTGTGGATCCAGCAGTGTGCACTGGACTCTGGAAGAAGATTCAGGAGTCAGTGCTGCTGTGCTGCTGTGGGCTTATGGGTTGAGAACCACAGAGTCAAGTCAGTGCTGTTGTGGACTTTTGGGTTGAGAACCACAGAGAAGAGAGAGACAGGATATAGATCACTTACCTTTTCCCCGTGGCCTGGTAGGTCTTCAGAGGAATGAAAATAATATATATTTTTAACAAAATTAATACAAAGATTATGACGCAATTTAATTGATCAATATACCTGTAACGTTATTTGTTATGTGTATTCTATAAAACAAATATTTACCTGTAAGAATGAGATGTCTTCAGCTCTCTGCTCTTCCTCTATGGTGTCTGAAAGAGATGACGTCACTCTGCTCACCTCCTAAACCTTCTTCTTCATCATTTACTCTCCTCTTCTTCTTCCTCCTTCAGTGCAGCTAGCCTGTTCTCGTATTCCTCCTTCAGTGCAGCTAGCCTGGCCCTATCTTCATGATGACAGGGTAGCCTAGTGGTTAGAGTGTTGGGCTAGTAACCGAAAGGTTGCAAGTTCGAATCCCTGAGCTGACAAGGTACAAATCTGTTGCTCTGCCCCTGAACAAGGCAGTTAACCCACTGTTCATAGGCTGTCATTGAAAATAAGAATTTGTTCTTAACTGACCTGCCTGGTTAAATAAAGGTAAAATTAAAATTAAGTAGCAACTGGTGAAGCTTCTTAAACTCCACCTTAATCTGCTTCTATGTGTGCTGGGCTTGCCTCTGGAGAAACAAGATTAACATATCTCTGGAAATGTAAATTGAACAAAAAATAATAAATCAGACGTATACAATCTGTACAGTTCTGTTACGTCTCTCAACATCTTTACAGTTCTGTTACGTCTCTCAGCATCTTTACAGTTCTGTTATGTGTCTCAACATCTTTACAGTTCTGTTACGTCTCTCAGCATCTTTACAGTTCTGTTACGTCTCTCAGCATCTTTACAGTTCTGTTACGTCTCTCAGCATCTTTACAGTTCTGTTACGTCTCTCAGCATCTTTACAGTTCTGTTACGTCTCTCAACATCTTTACAGTTCTGTAACATCTTTACAATTCTGTTACGTCTCTCAACATCTTTACAGTTCTGTTACGTCTCTCAGCATCTTTACAGTTCTGTTACGTCTCTCAGCATCTTTACAGCTCTGTTACGTCTCTCAGCATCTTTACAGTTCTGTTACGTCTCTCAGCATCTTTACAGTTCTGTTACGTCTCTCAGCATCTTTACAGTTCTGTTACGTCTCTCAACATCTTTACAGTTCTGTTACGTCTCTCAACATCTTTACAGTTCTGTTACGTCTCTCAGCATCTGTACAGTTCTGTTACGTCTCTCAGCATCTGTACAGTTCTGTAACATCTTTACAGTTCTGTTACGTCTCTCAACATCTTTACAGTTCTGTTACGTCTCTCAGCATCTGTACAGTTCTGTAACGTCTCTCAGCATCTGTACAGTTCTGTAACATCTTTACAGTTCTGTTACGTCTCTCAGCATCTGTACAGTTCTGTTACGTCTCTCAGCATCTGTACAGTTCTGTTACGTCTCTCAGCATCTGTACAGTTCTGTAACATCTTTACAGTTCTGTTACGTCTCTCAACATCTTTACAGTTCTGTTACGTCTCTCAGCATCTGTACAGTTCTGTAACATCTTTACAGTTCTGTTACATCTCTCAGCATCTTTACAGTTCTGTTACGTCTCTCAACATCTTTACAGTTCTGTTACGTCTCTCAACATCTGTACAGTTCTGTTACGTCTCTCAGCATCTTTACAGTTCTGTTACGTCTCTCAACATCTTTACAGTTCTGTTAAGTCTCTCAACATCTTTACAGTTCTGTTACGTCTCTCAACATCTTTACAGTTCTGTTACGTCTCTCAGCATCTTTACAGTTCTGTTACGTCTCAACATCTGTACAGTTCTGTTACATCTCTCAGCATCTTTACAGTTCTGTTACGTCTCAACATCTTTACAGTTCTGTTACGTCTCTCAACATCTTTACAGTTCTGTTACGTCTCTCAGCATCTGTACAGTTCTGTTACGTCTCTCAAAATCTTTACAGTTCTGTTACGTCTCTCAGCATCTTTACAGTTCTGTTACGTCTCTCAACATCTTTACAGTTCTGTTACGTCTCTCATTATCTGTACAGTTCTGTTACGTCTCTCAACATCTTTACAGTTCTGTTACGTCTCTCAGCATCTTTACAGTTCTGTTACGTCTCTCAACATCTTTACAGTTCTGTTAAGTCTCTCAACATCTTTACAGTTCTGTTACGTCTCTCAACATCTTTACAGTTCTGTTACGTCTCTCAGCATCTTTACAGTTCTGTTACGTCTCAACATCTGTACAGTTCTGTTACATCTCTCAGCATCTTTACAGTTCTGTTACGTCTCAACATCTTTACAGTTCTGTTACGTCTCTCAACATCTTTACAGTTCTGTTACGTCTCTCAGCATCTGTACAGTTCTGTTACGTCTCTCAAAATCTTTACAGTTCTGTTACGTCTCTCAGCATCTTTACAGTTCTGTTACGTCTCTCAACATCTTTACAGTTCTGTTACGTCTCTCATTATCTGTACAGTTCTGTTACGTCTCTCAACATCTTTACAGTTCTGTTACGTCTCTCAGCATCTTTACAGTTCTGTTACGTCTCTCAACATCTTTACAGTTCTGTTACGTCTCTCAACATCTTTACAGTTCTGTTACATCTCTCAGCATCTGTACAGTTCTGTTACGTCTCTCAACATCTTTACAGTTCTGTTACGTCTCTCAACATCTTTACAGTTCTGTTACGTTTCTCAACATCTTTACAGTTCTGTTACATCTCTCAGCATCTGTACAGTTCTGTTACGTCTCTCAACATCTTTACAGTTCTGTTACGTCTCTCAGCATCTTTACAGTTCTGTTACGTCTCTCAACATCTTTACAGTTCTGTTACGTCTCTCAACATTTTTACAGTTCTGTTACGTCTCTCAGCATCTTTACAGTTCTGTTACATCTCTCAGCATCTGTACAGTTCTGTTACGTCTCTCAACATCTTTACAGTTCTGTTACGTCTCTCAGCATCTTTACAGTTCTGTTACGTCTCTCAACATCTTTACAGTTCTGTTACGTCTCTCAACATTTTTACAGTTCTGTTACGTCTCTCAGCATCTGTACAGTTCTGTTACATCTCTCAGCATTTTTACAGTTCTGTTAAATCTCTCAACATCTTACCTTGATATGCTGTCCTGTTTCATCACAGGTGAGTTTGACTGTTTTAAAGACTTCCAGTTTCTTCCGTAAGGACTTTAACATAGGCTTGAGTCTCTCCTGGAAATTAACAACATGTTGTACAATACCACATTGATTCCAGTTAATATACTCACATTAGTATCTTGCCACCATCGATTATCTTCCTCAAGGTGGAAAACAAATGGTAATTTTAAAAGAATTCTGCATTGTGCACTGACTATTAACAATACAATGGTTTACTGTACCTTATGTTCCTGTACAGCTTCATCTATAGGGATAAACTCATGATTTCTGTTTCCTTGAATCGCGACACATAACACAGAAAGGCTGTTTTTCCTCCAGACAGAAGAGAGTTTCACTCGATGCTGACTGCGGAGCACCTCAGACCCTGCTAAAGCTCTCTGACACCTCTCCTGTAAGAAGGCCTCACAAAAGGTATTGAAAACCAAGTTATTAGGAGGCTCAGACCTTGAGGAGCTTCTCCTTCAAACTGGATGGCTTCTCTTTCCAGAATTCCTGCAGACAAGCATTACCTCCCTCTCTACAGATACCTCCCTCTCTCTACAGCGATTTACCTCCCTCTCTCTACAGATACCTCCCTCTCTCTACAGATACCTCCCTCTCTCTACAGATACCTCCCTCTCTCTACAGATACCTCCCTCTCTCTACAGAGCTTTACCCCCCTCTCTCTACAGAGCTTTACCCCCCCCTCTCTACAGAGTTTTACCCCCTCTCAATACAGAGCTTTACCCCCCTCTCTCTACAGCGATTTACCTCCCTCTCTCTACAGAGCTTTACCTCCCTCTCTCTACAGAGCTTTACCTCCCTCTCTCTACAGAGCTTTACCTCCCTCTCTCTACAGATACCTCCCTCTCTCTACAGAGCTTTACCTCCCTCTCTCTACAGAGCTTTACCTCCCTCTCTCTGCTTTACCTCCCTCTCTCTCCAGCGCTTTACCTCCCTCTCTCTGCTTTACCCCCCTCTCTCTACAGAGCTTTACCTCCCTCTCTCTACAGAGCTTTACCTCCCTCTCTCTACAGATACCTCCCTCTCTCTACAGAGCTTTACCTCCCTCTCTCTACAGAGCTTTACCTCCCTCTCTCTACAGGGCTTTACCTCCCTCTCTCTACAGGGCTTTACCTCCCTCTCTCTACAGAGCTTTACCTCCCTCTCTCTACAGAGCTTAACCTCCCTCTACAGAGCTTTACCTCCCTCTCTCTACAGAGCTTTACCTCTCTCTACAGGGCTTTACCTCCCTCTCTCTACAGAGCTTTACCTCCCTCTACAGAGCTATTCTTTGCAATTATTAGCCCTTCACTAGTATAGTATTGCTGCTGCACGTCTTCTCCATTATGACGAGAGAGAGAGCGTGTGTGTGCTTATCAAAAGACTTCCTCCGCCCCCTCATTCTCGACGGCCCCACAACAGTTTCATGTGTTGACTGTCGTTTCAAGGGTATTTGACCTCTAAATGCTTATCTCAGAGCACTTACTTACTATTCACCAGCTAGCGCTGCCTGGCTGCCTGCCTGCTTGGCTACCTGCCTGCTTGGCTTCACTTCTCTGCTTCTCTTTCTGTCAAGAACTGATGATGGAGAGGTTTTCTCAGACAGAAACAACTCCCTGACCCCCAATTCCATTAGTTGTGTGATGAATGAGTGTTGCAGATGTGAACACTTGACTGTCTAGTTTTAATACAAAGAATAAGAGTCCCACTTTTGAGTATATATATATATATATATATATATATATGTGTATACTGTATCATGAATGTTGACTGTTACTTATGTGGATTTTACAGGAACTATGAGTGGAATTGCAGACAGTTCAGCCATGGAAATATTCTCAAAATGTCTAGAAAAACACTATACATTGTCACGTATACTCCCTCTCTGGCAGTCTAGGTTACAAGGCTGCTAATTATTATGCACACCTGTCACCATTGTTACACGCACCAGCACCTCATCAGACTCACCTGGACAACATCACTTCCTGATTACCTATATCCCTTGGGTTCCGTCCCCAGGCGTTATTGACTTTGTTTCGGTTTCATGTCGGTGTGGTTTTCGTGTTTTGTTTATATTCCTTTTATTTATTAAAGGATTCACTCCTTGCACTTGCTTCCTGACTCCCAGTGAACACGTTACTCACATGTACATATATACAGTTGAAATCGGATGTTTACAAACACTTAGGTTGGAGCCAATTAAAACTCGTTTTTCAACCACTCCATACATTTCTTGTGAACAAACTATAGTTTTGTCAAGTCGGTTAGGACATCTAATTTGTGCATGACACAAGTAATTTTTCAACAATTGTTTACAGACAGATTATTTCACTTGTATCTCAATTCCAGTTGGTCAGAAGTTTACATGCACTAAGTTTACTGGGCCTTTAAACAGCTTGGAAAATTCCAGAAAATGATGTTACGGCTTTAGAAGCTTCTGATAGGCTAATTGACATAATTTGAGTCAATTGGAGGTGTACATGGGGATGTATTTTAAGGCCTACCTTCAAACTCAGTGCCTCTTTGCTTGACATCATGGGAAAATCTAAATAAATCAGCCAAGACCTCAGAAAAACAATTGTAGCCCTCCATAAGTCTGGTTCATCCTTGGGAGCAATTTCCAAACGCCTGAAGGTACCACGTTCATCTGTACAAACAATAGTACGCAAGTATAAACACCATGGGACCATGCAGCCGTCATACCGCTCAGGAAGGAGACGCATTCTGTCTCCTAGAGAAGAACGTACTTTGGTGCGAAAAGTGCAAATCAATACCAGAACAACAGCAAAGGACCTTGTGAAGATGCTGGAGGAAACAGGTACAAAAGTATCTATATCCACAGTAAAACCAGCCCTATATCGACATAACATGAAAGGCCGCTCAGCAAGGATGAAGCCACTGCTCCAAAACCGCCATAAAAAAGCCAAACTACGGTTTGCAACTGCACATGGGGACAAAGATGTGTGGAGTGGTTGACTTGGTCTGATTAAACAAAAATAGAACTGTTTGGCCATAATGACCATCGTTATGTTTGGAGGAAAATGGGGGATGCTTGCAAGCCGAAGAACACCATCCCAAATGAGAAGCACGGGGGTGGCAGCATCATGTTGTGGGCGTGCTTTCCTGCAGGAGAGACTGATGCACTTCACAAAATAGATGGCATCATGAGAAAGGAAATTTAGGTGGACATATTGTAGCAACATCTCAACACATCAGTCAGGAAGTTAAAGCTTGGTCGCAATTGGGTCTTCCAAATAGACAATGACCCCAAGCATACTTCCAAAGTTGTGGGAAAATGACTTAGGGACAACAAAGTCAAGGTGTTGGTGTGGCCATCACAAAGCCATGACCTCAATCCTATAGAAAATCTGTGAGCAGATCTGAAAAACGTGTGCGAGCAAGGAGGCCTACAAACCTGACTCAGTTACACCAGCTCTGTCAGGAGGAATGGGCCAAAATTCACCCAACTTATTGTGGGAAGCTTGTGGAAGGCTACCCGAAACGTTTGACCAAAGTTAACCTGTTATGGCTGCAGCCCGACGCCGGTACACCTATGACAACATCCAGCTCAAGTGCACGGCGCGAAATTCAAAATCTATTTTTTTTTAAATATTTAATTAAGGCTGCAAGCCCGACACCGGTACACCTATGACAACATCCAGCTCAAGTGCAGGGCGGCAAATTCAAAATCTATTTTTTTAAAATATTTAACTTTCACACATTAACAAGTCCAATACAGCATTTGAAAGATAAACATCTTGTCAATCCAGCCAACATGTCCGATTTTTTAAATGTTTTACAGAGAAAACACCACATATATTTATGTTAGCTCACCACCAAATAAAAAAGAGGACAGACATTTTTCACAGCACAAGTAGGATGCAAGTAGCATGCACAAGCCAACCTAACTAACCTAGAACCAACCTAAATAACCTAGAAAAAACTACCTCAGATGACAGTCCTATAACATGTTACACAATAAATCTATGTTTTGTTCAAAAAATGTGCATATTTTAGCTATAAATCAGTTTTACATTACTGCTACCATCATAGCTACAGTCAGAAATCGCACGGGAGTAGCCAGAGAAAATACAGACACCAACGTCAACTACTCTAATTACACATCATAAAACATTTCAGACAAATATATGGTGGATAGCAAATGAAAGACAAAGATCTTGTGAATACAGACAATATTTCAGATTCTTTAAATGTTTTACAGCGAAAACACCACATATATTCATGTTAGCTCACCACCAAATACAAAAAGAGAGACAGACATTTTTCACAGCACCGGTAGCATGCAGCTAGCATGCAGCTAGCATGCAAAGCCAACCTAACTAACCTAGAACTAACCTAAATAACCTAGAAAAAACTACCTCAGATGACAGTCCTATAACATGTTACACAATAAATCTATGTTTTGTTCGAAAAATGTGCATATTTCAGCTATAAATCAGTTTTACATTACTGCTACCATCATAGCTACCATTATAGCTACAGTCAGAAATAGCACGGGAGTAGCCAGAGTAAATACAGACACCAACGTCAACTACTAATTACTCATCATAAAACATTTCAGAAAAATATATGGTGGATAGCTAATGAAAGTGAATACAGCTAGTGAATACAGACAATATTTCCGATTCTTTAAGTGTTTTACAGCGAAAACACAATATATCGTCATATTAGCTTACTACAATAGCAAACATAGCAACAGCATTGACTCAAGGCAAACGGTAGCATAGCACAGTTCGACAGATATATATGAAATAGCATCCCAAATTGGGTCCTTATCTTTGTTGATCTTCATTCAGAATGTTGTACAATGGGTCTTTTGTTCAGAACCAGCTTTGTTTCGATCCAAAACGAACTATTTCCCTCTTGAATTAGCAAACACACTGGCCTTCCTGTGCTAACCTCTCCATCTTGAAAAAAATTCTTCCTACGCATCACGTATAAAATCCCGAATAAATTTAAATAATATAATTAAACTATATTTAAAAAACATACTTTAGGATGATATTGTGACATGTATCAAAAAAAATCGAAGCCAGATGTCATATTCATCGAGAACGACCGTTTTCCAGGTGGAGAGTCCTGGTCCGAGTTCGCGCCTCAGGAAAAATAAATTATGGCGGTCGTCTCATTCAAAGAGGGTGTATGCATTCTCTGAAAGAGATATTCAACTCCTTTCTGTTCTCACTTCCGCATGAGACCCAGAGGAAGGTGTATGACGTGTTTCTACAGTCCTATGTGACATGACCTTATATAGACAAGCTTTTGAAGAGCGACTTAGCTTTTGGAAATCTCACTTCCGGATAGGAAATGAGCTGTAAAAAGGGTTCTGTTTCACTTAGAGACATAATTCAAACGTTTTTAGAAACTAGAGAGTGTTTTCTATTCAATATTAATAATTATCTTTGTTGATCTTCCATCAGAATGTTCTCCAAGGGGTCCTTTGTTCAGAAATGTCTTTATTTCGATCCAGAACGAACAATTTCCCTCTTGAATTAGCAAGCACACTGGCAGTGCGACGCTAACCTCTCCATCTTGAAAAAATTCTTGCGTCGCATCACGTCTAAAGTCCAGAATACATTTCAATAATATAATTAAACTATATTGAAATAACATACTTTAGGATGATATTGTGACATGTATCAAATAAAATCGAAGCCAGAGATCATATTCACCTTTACAGAGTGTTTTCCAGGAGCCGAGTCCAGGTCCTACTTCGCGCCCAGAAAGAAAAATAAACTGTGCAACACTCACTCCAAGAGGTTGTGTTCAAATCCAGGAGGAGATAATCAAGTGATTTCTTCTCTCACTTCCGCATGACACCCAGAGGAAGGCGTATGACGTGTTTCTACAGTCCTAAGTGACATGCCCTTTTATAGACAAGGGCTTGAATAGCGACATCGATTTTGGAAATCTCACTTCCGGATAGGAAATGGGCTGTAAAAATAGTTCTGTTCCACTTAGAGAAATAATTAAAACGGTTTTAGAAACTAGAGACTGTTTTCTATCCAATAGTAATAATAATATGCATATTGTAAGAGCAAAAATTGATTAAGAGGCCGTTTGAAAATTTGCACATATTTTCCAGTTTTTCAATACGCCCCCTGCAGCCATAACAAGTTTTAAACAATTTAAAGGCATTGCTACCAAATACTAATTGAGTGTATGTAAACTTCTGACCCACTAGGAATGTGATGAAAGAAATACAAGCTGTAATAAATCTTTCTCTCTACTATTATTCTGACATTTCACATTCTTAAAATTAGTAAATAAATCATTCTCTGTACTATTATTCTGACATTTCACATTCTTAAAATAAAGTGGTGATCCTAACTGACCTAAAACAGGGATTTTTTACTCGGATTAAATATCAGGGATTGTGAAAAACTGAGTTTAAGGTGTATGTAAACTTTAGACTTCAACTGTGTATATATATACATACATTTATATTTATACACACACACATACATATACATAGTACATATATACACACACATAAATATATATATTACACACACATATATATATATATGTGTGTGAGTATATATGTGTGTGTGTGTATAAATATATGTATATTTGTATATATGTACAATATATATGTAAATGTGTGTGTTTGTATATATATATATATACACACATACATATGCAATTATATAGTACATATATACACATATATATATATAAATATATATATACACACACACATATATACATACACACCCACACACTTACATATATATACACGCACACACATATATATATATACATACATACATACATACATACATACATACATACATACATACATACATACATACATACATACATACATACACTACCGTTCAAAAGTTTGGGGTCACTTAGAAATGTCCTTGTTTTTGAAAAAAAAACAATTTCTTTGGTCCATTAAAATAACATCTAATTGATCAGAAATACAGTGTAGACATTGTTAATGTTGTAAATTACTATTGTAGCTGGAAACGGTTGATTTGTAATGGAATATCTACATAGGCGTACAGAGGCTCATTATCAGCAACCATCACTCCTGTGTTCCAATGGCACGTTGTGTTAGCTAATCCAAGTTTGTCATTTAAAAGGCTAATTCCTTTTAAATCCATGAGGGGATCACACTTCCACTTGCCCCAGCCAACCTCCTCCTCCCCTCAGCAACCTTTGTGCACAGGAAGCAACCTTTAAACTTTTTGAAAAGAAACTAACAGCCCTCCCAACACCAGACACATCTCCACCTGCCCCCAGATGACTAGCATCCACCTGCAAGGTAAAGGACAAATCCACGCGAGGAGCAGCCAGCACCGGAGTTGAGGTAAGCAACCTCTTTGCATCTTCAAAAGCTTGTTGACAACGAGTAGACCAAACGTAAACAGCCTTACCTTTCAGCAAATCTGTCAAGGGAGCGACCACAGTAGAGAAGAACCTACAAAAATGACGGTAATAACCAATCGCTTCTGCTACTCTCTGTTCATCATATACGCATAGTCACTTTAACCATACCTACATGTACATACTACCTCAATAAGCCTGACTAACAGGTGTTTGTATTTAGTCTTGCTACTCTTATTTTCAAATGTCTTTTTACTGTTTTATTTCTTTCCTTACCTACACACACACATACCTTTTTTTCACACTATTGGTTAGAGTCTGTAAGTAAGCATTTCACTGTAAGGTCTACTACACCTGTTGTATTCGGCACACGTGACAAATAAACTGTGATTTGATTTGAATCATTCCCAAGAAACGCATCAGTTCCTTTTTAGTAGTTGGCGGTGGAAAAGCATCAATAGCTACCACTTTAGCCCGAACAGGACGCACTTCACCCTGCCCAACCACCTTTCCAAGGTATGTAACGGTCGCCTGAGCAAACTCACATTTAGCCAGATTGATCGTGAGGCGACCCGCAGCTAGGTGGTCGAACAAGGCTTGAATACGGGACAGATGTTCCTCCCAAGTATCTGCATATATCACTACATTGTCCAGATAAACACTTTTCAGTGGCCTTTTCACCCGGCCAGACCAGAGACAACCCTGTTCAAAAGTCGCTGAAAAGTGGCAGGTGCATTACGCAGGCCGAAACTCATAACCAAATACGAGTACAGACCAGAGGGTGTACTAAAGGCAGAGATTTCTCGTGCCCTACTCATCAGTGGCACCTGCCAATAGCCCTTTAACAGGTCAAATTTGCTCACAAACTTAGCAGCTCCGACTTGATCTACTCAGTCCTCCATCCGAGGAAGAGGAAATTCATCTGGCTTGGTGACACTGTTTACTTTACGGTAGTCCGTACACAATCTGTTTGTCCCATCCGGTTTACTGACCGGATGGGACAAACAGCATGTACCTGACCACAGCATCCAGACAACACCGTTTCTCTGAAGAAACTCTATAGATATCAGCATCCCCAACGTCAGTATCATGTCCTAGTGTGTCAGAAAACAAACCTGGAAATGTACGAATCAGACCGACCATCTCATCCCGCCCGTCAGCAGGTAGATGAGCAAGAAGGCCATTTAAAACATCCAGTGTCTCTGAATTTACCCAATCTACCCTGCAGTATGTAATTGTCGGGTTCAGGAACATCTTCCTCCCCATGCACGGACCTAGCATGACAAGAACCCAGGGAAATAACGGTACTAGCCAAAATAACAGGTTTACCAGCCTCTGTAGACTCCCACTGTTCGGCCTCAGAGGAATGTGCATAAAATGGTTTTAACAGATTTACATGACACAGTTGGTGTACATTTCTCCGTTCTGGAGTGGCAACTACCGGCGCACAACCGTATAGGGACCTTGAAACGAAAGGAAAGGAAAACCAACAATTGGCAGCAGAGCAAGAACCTGGTCACCTGGACTAAAGTGACGAGACTCAGTTCGCCGATCAAATATGCTCTTCATCCTCTCCTGTTAAGATGATAGCTTCTCTTTAGTACCAAAACAAATACCAAAAAATATAATCTCGCTCTTTCCCTCTGTTAAGCACACCAGACCGGACCACAAGAGAAATGTCAATCACACTGGGCACCACAGGTGAGAAATTAGATATATGTGGAGCTTCCCCAAATCCTACAAAACCTCAACCCTGGTCTTTGTGCGGATTCACGGTGGCAGATTCACGCTGGCAGATTCCCCCAAGCCACGGATGTGCACACGAGACAACTGCTCATTCCACAGACACCACACAAAAATAACAAAAAAATAACCATGCCCAACATAATCGAAAGTGAAACACATCACTAAGCCTAACAGGGGAAAAGAAAGGCTATAGCTCTGGGTAACAAGTGTCACTACCCTACCCAAATCTCCCACTGAGGTACACAGCCGATTGTACTCACCTCAGACCGCTGTCCCAACAGCGAGTAGAGCAAGAGTTTCCAGCCTGGGCAGGAGCCTGGAAACTAACCAATCTACTCTCTCCAACGCAGCACACAACCAACTATCCACCGCAGTGGCAAGTTTACCCGAACAAACAAAGGCAACCAACACTGGGCACCAAACATTACAACTCAAACAAGCTGTAATCCCAACGACACTAGTATTAGTCCTTCATAATGCAACAAAGTGCTATAAGTGGTATACGCCAAAATATCTAGGAACCAACCTTATGATCCCGGATGAGCCCCCCACTTGTCATGGACCGGCTCAAAGTCCGTAACAAAAAGGGAGACAATGTGGCGATAAGGAATAACAAAAATATATTTATGAACTGAAGTAATCTAAATACAATTAACAACGGAGTGTGTAGTCAGTGTAAGTGAATGGTTTCGTGCCTAGATAATGAGGCGTTTTGAAAGGTGCCAAACCAAACAAACAAAATAGCCACAAAAATGCCACAAACAAAATCCAACAGTGTGTCTGCATGGAGAGAGTAATCTCAATGAATGGGGAAGAGGTGTATTTATCCCGGAGCTGGGAGGGTCGTCAGCGAAATGGGACACACCTGGGCTCAGGTGTGTCCCATTTCGCTGACGACCCTCCCAGCTCCGCTCACCGACATCCTATTAAGGAAAACAAGAGCAAAGAGAAAGAATTCGGCAGACAGAGTGTAACGACTGTCTTCGTCCTCCTCGTTTGAGGAGGAGTAGGAGATATCGGACCGGGATGCAGCGTGGTGAGTATTCATATTTATTAGAATACTTGAAACAAACAAAATAACGAATAAACGAACGAAATAAACGAAGAAGCAACAGTCCCGAAATAGTGAACACTAAACACAGGAACACACGAACAGGAACAATCACCCACAACCCACAATACAAAACAGGCTACCTAAAAATGGCTCCCAATCAGAGACAACGACAAACACCTGCCTTTGATTGAGAACCATATCAGGCCAACACAAAGAAATAGACAAACTAGACAAACAACATAGAATGCCCACTCAGATCACACCCTGACCAAACAAAACATAGAAACATACAAAGCAAATTATGGTCAGGGCGTGACACAGAGTGGGAGGGTCGCCACATCAATGAATAGCATTCTCACATAGGTGTTCCTTTTGCCCAGGTGGGAAAGGGAAGTGTGGAGTGCAAAAGAGACTGCATCATCTGTGGATCTGTTGTGGCGGTATGCAAATTGGAGTGGGCCTAGGGTTTCTGGGACGATGGTGTGGATGAGAGCCATGACCAGCCTTTCAAAGCACTTCATGGCTACAGATGTGAGTGCTACGGATCAGTAGTCATTTAGGCAGGTTACCTTAGTGTTCTTGGTCACAGGCACTATGGTGGTCTGCTTAAAACATGTTGGTATTACAGACTCGGACAGAGAGAGGTTGAAAATGTCAGTGAAGACACTTGCTAGTTGGTCAGCACCTGCTCGCAATCCATATCCTGGTAATCTGTCTGTTGTGAATGTGACACGTCTAAAGGTCTTACTCGCATCGGCTGCGGAGAGAGTGATCACACAGTCTTTCGGTACAGCTGGTGCTCTCAAGCATGTTTCAGTGTTATTTGCCTCGAAGCAAGCATAGTAGTTTAGCTCGTCTGGTAGGCTCGTGTCACTGGGCAACTCTCGGCTGTGCTTCCCTTTGTAGTCTGTAATGTTTTGCAGGCCCTGCCACATCCGACGAGTGTCAGAGCCGGTGTAGTACGACTCAATCTTAGTCCTGTATTGACGCTTTGCCTGTTTGATGGTTCGTCGGAAGGCATAGCAGGATTTCTTATAAGCTTCCGGGTTAGAGTCCCGCTCCTTGAAGCGGCAGCTCTAGCCTTTAGCTCAGTGCAGATGCTGCCTGTAATCCATGGCTTCTGGTTGGGGTATGTACGTACGGTCGCTGTGGGGACGACGTCATTGATGCACTTATTGATGAAGCCAATGACAGATGTAGTGTACTCCTCAATGCTATTGGAGGAATCCCGGAACATATTCCAGTCTGTGCGAGCTAAACAGTCCTGTAGCTTACCATCTGCTTCATCTGACCACTTTTTTATTGATCTAGTCACTGGTGCTTCCTGCTTTAATTTTTGCTTTTAACCAGGAATCAGGAGGATTGAGTTATGGTCAGATTTACCAAATGGAGGGTGAGGGAGAGCTTTGTATGCATCTCGATGTGTGGAGTATAGGTGGTCCAGAGTTCTTTTCCCTCTGGTTGCACATTTAACATGCTGATAGAAATTTGGTAAAACTGATTCAAGTTTCCCTGCATTAAAGTCCCCGGCTACTAGGAGTGCCGCCTCTGTGTGAGCGTTTTCTTGTTTGCTAATACAGCTCATTCAATGCTATCTTAGTGCCAGCCTCTGACTGTGGTGGTATGTAAACAGCTACAAAGAATATAGATGAAAACTCTCTTGGTAGGTAATGTGGTCTGCAGCTTATTATGAGAAACTCTACCTCAGGCGAGCAATAGCTCGAGACTTCCTTAGATATCGTTCACAAGCTGTTGTTTAACAAATATATGTCGACGCCGTTGTCCTGCTGGTACATCGTATAACCAGCCAGCTGTATGTTGATATTGTTGTCGTTCAGCCACGACTCCGTGAAGCATAAGATGTTACAGTTTTTAATGTCCCGTTGGTAGTTTAATCTTCCCAATAACTCGTCCATTTTATTGTCTAAATATTGCTTGTTTGCTTGCAGAATTGAGGGGAGTGGGGGTTTATTCGATCGCCTCCGACTTCTCAGGAGGCAGCCCGCCCTCCGGCCTCTCTTTCTCCGCCTCCTCTTCACGCAGATCACGGGGGTCGTTGAACTGTTCCCGAGGGAGCTGTAAATCCTCCGCCTCAGGCTCGTCAGAGTCGTGAAAGAAGAAAAAGGATTCTGCTAGTCCGTGGTGAGTAATCGCAGTCCTGATGTCTAGAAGTTATTTTCGGTCATAAGAGACGGTCGCGATAACATTATGTACAAAAACAGTAAAAAAATAAGTTACAAACAATGCAGATAAACGAAGAAAATAAACAATCGGTTGGGGGCATGTAAAACGTCTGCTTTCTTCTCCGGCGCCATCATACATAACGAATACGAACAAATCTCTCTATTATGCGTGGGAATACTTGGGAACACAGTTCCAAAATTAAAATAACTTGGAACTGATATCTGGTGATTTTAGTCTTTTTGATGGAACTATGTTTTTTTTGTAAATGTTATTTTGTATAATTTTGATACAATCAAAATTATATTTACAAAAAAACATAATTCCATCAAAAAAAACTTACATCTCCTCAGTTTCAATCTATCTCTCATACATGTATCTGCCCATCTTTCATGTCTATCTAACATCTCTGCTATCCATCGGTCAATTCTAACTATCTAACATCTCTGCTATCCATCGGTCAATTCTAACTATATAACATCTCTGCTATCCATCATTCAATTCTAACTGTATAACAATTCTATCCATCATTCAATTCTAGATATTTAACATCTCTGTCCATCATTCAATTCTAACTGTATAACAACTCTATCCATCATTCAATTCTAGATATTTAACATCTCTGTCCATCATTCAATTCTAACTGTATAACAACTCTATCCATCATTCAATTCTAGATATTTAACATCTCTGTCCATCATTCAATTCTAACTCCATCATTCATATATAGTGTCTACTGTATGTATCTTCCATCTGAATGGGATTTCCCCTGCTCCTCATCTGGTCTGTCAGCAGTATTGATGAACGAGAGAGAGGCTAGACTCTACCGATCGATCACAGAAAACATCAATATGAAACACATCTCAGCCTAATGTCAGGGAGGAGTTGCTAAGCCTTCGAAGTGTGTGTGTGTGTGTGTGTGTGTGTGTGTGTGTGTGTGTGTGTGTGTGTGTGTGTGTGTGTGTGTGTGTGTGTGTGTGTGTGTGTGTGTGTGTGCGTGTGTTTGTGTGACCATGTGTAACGTGTTTGTTGTGTCTCTATTTGTGACTGTGTGTGTGTGTGTGTGTGTGTGTGTGTGTGTGTGTGTGTGTGTGTGTGTGTGTGTGTGTGTGTGTGTGTGTGTGTGTGTGTGTGTGTGTGTGTGTGTGTGTGTGTGACCATGTGTGTGTGACCATGTGTGTGTGACCATGTGTGTGTGACCATGTGTAACGTGTTTGTTGTGTCTCTATTTGTGACTGTGTGTGTGTGTGTGTGTGCACGTTTGTGTGTGTGTGTGTGTGTGTGTTTGTGTGACCATGTGTAATGTGTTTGTTGTGTCTCTATTTGTGACTGTGTGTGTGTGTGTGTGTGTGTGTGTGTGTGTGTGTGTGTGTGTGTGTGTGTGTGTGTGTGTGTGTGTGTGTGTGTGACCATGTGTGTGTGACCATGTGTGTGTGACCATGTGTGTGTGTGACCATGTGTGTGTGTGACCATGTGTGTGTGACCATGTGTGTGTGTGACCATGTGTGTGTGACCATGTGTGTGTGACCATGTGTGTGTGACCATGTGTAATGTGTTTGTTTGTGTCTGTATTTTTGTATTTTTGTGTGACTGTGTGTGTCTGTGTAGGCTGTGTGTTACAGTAGAACTGTTTAGCCCACAGTCCCATTGTGTGTTGATTAGATTCTGAACCACCACCAGACTCTGGTCTCAGCAGAGGAAGTATGAGGGATATACCACTATATCAGTCTACAGTGCATTCATATTAAGACCCCATGACTTTTTCCACATTTTGTTACGTTACAACCTTATTTTAAAATTGATTAAATCGTTTTTCCCCCTTATCAATCTACACCTCATAATGACAAAGCAAAAACAGGTTTTTAGAAATTATATAAAAAAAACGGAAATATCATATTTACATAAGTTTTCAGTTCATTTACTCAGTACTTTGTTGAAGCGCCTTTGGCAGCGATTACAGCCTCGAATCTTCTTGGGTATGACACTACAAGCTTGGCACATCTGTATTTGAGGTGTTTTTCAGATTCCTCTCTGCAGATCCTCTCAAGCTCTGTCAAGTTGGATGGGGAGCATCGCTGCACAGCTATTTTCTGGTCTCCCAGAGATGTTCGATCGGGCTCTTGGTGGATCCAAGAACATTCAGAGACTCTTCCCGAATCCACTCCTATGTTGTCTTGGCTGCGTGCTTAGGGTCGTTGTCCTGTTGGAAGATGAACCTCAGCGATCACTGCCTCATTGCCTGCATCCGCTATGGGTCCGCGGTCAAACGACCACCGCCCTCATCACTGTCAAGCGCTCCCTAAAACACTTCTGCGAACAGGCCTTTCTAATCGACCTGGCCCGGGTATCCTGGAAGGATACTGACCTCATCCCGTCAGTCGAGGATGTCTGGTTGTTCTTAAAATGTAATTTACTCACCATCTTAAATAAGCGTACCCCTTTAAAAAAATGTAGAACTAAGAACAGATACAGCCCTTGGTTCACTCCAGACCTGACTGCCCTCGACCAGCACAAAAACATCCTGTGGCGCACTGCACTATCATCGAATAGTCCCCGCGATATGCACGTTTTCAGGGAAGTCAGGAACCAATACACACAGTCAGCCAGGAAAGCAAACTAACTCCCAAAAGTTTTGGAGCACTCTAAAGTCCATGGAGAATAAGAGCACCTCCTCCCAGCTGCCCACTGCACTGAGGCTAGGTAACACTGTCCCCACCAATAAATCCACGATAATCGAGAATTTCAAAAGGCATTTCTCTACGGCTGGCCATGCTTTCCTCCTGGCTACCCCAACCCCGGCAAACAGCTCCGCACCCCCCGCAGCTACTTGCCCAAGTCTCCCCAGCTTCTCCTTCACCCATATCCAGATAGCAGATGTTCTGAAAGAGCTGCAAAACCTGGACCCGTACAAATCAGCTGGGCTAGACAATCTGGACCCTCTCTTTCTAAAATGATCCGCCGCCATTGTTGCAACCCCTATTAGTAGTCTGTTCAACCTCTCTTTCGTATCGTCCGAGATACCTAAAGATTGGAAAGCTGCCGCGGTCATCCCCATCTTCAAAGGGGGTGACACTCTAGACCCAAACTGTTATAGGCCTATATCCATCCTGCCCTGCCTTTCTAAAGTCTTCAATTGCCAAGTTAATAAACAGATCACTGACCATTCCGAATCCCACTGTACCTTCTCCGCTGTGCAATCCGGTTTCCGAGCTGGTCACGGGTGTACCTCAGCCACGCTCAAGGTACTAAACGATATCATAACCGCCATTGATAAAAGACAGTACTGTGCAGCCGTCTTCATCGACCTGGCCAAGGCTTTCGACTCTGTCAATCACCGTATTCTTATCGGCAGACTCAACAGCCTTGGTTTCTCAAATGACTGCCTCGCCTGGTTCACCAACTACTTCTCAGACAGAGTTCAGTGTGTCAAATCGGAGGGCATGTTGTCCGGACCTCTAGCAGTCTCTATGGGGTTACCTTATCTATCACTCCAGTGTTCATTTGCTAAATTGTAATTGCTTCGTTACTAAGGCCTATTTATTGCCTTACCTCCTCAATCCATTTGCACACACTGTATATAGACTTTCATTTTTTTCTATTGTGTTATTGACTGTGCACTTGTTTATTCCATGTGTAACTCTGTGTTGTTGTTTGTGTCGCACTGCTTTGCTTTATCTTGGCCAGGTCGCAGTTGTAAATTCGAATTTGTTCTCAACTAGCTTACCTGGTTAAATAAAGGTGGAAATAAATAAATAAATACATAACATTCGCCCCAGTATGAGGTCCTGAGCGCTTTAGAGCAGGTTTTCATCACGGATCTCTCTGTACTTTGCTCCGTTCATCTTTGCCTCGATCCTGACTAGTCTCCCAGTGCCTGCCGCTGAAAAACATCCCCACAGCATGATGCTGCCACCACCGCGCTTCACCGTAGGGATGGTATTGGCCAGGTGATGAGCAGTGCTTGGTTTCCTCCAGTCGTGACGCTTGGCATTCAGGCCAAAGAGTTCAATCTTGTTTTCATCAGACCAGAGAGTCTTGTTTCCCATGGTTTGAGAGTCCTTTAGGTGCCTTTTGGCAAACTCCAAGCGGGCTGTCATGTGCGTTTTACTGAGGAGTGTCTTCCGTCTGGCCATTCTAGCATAAGGGCCTGATTGGAAGGTTTTCCCATCTCCAAAGAGGAGCTCTGTCAGAGTGACAATCAGGTTCTTGGTCACCTGCCTGACCAAGGCCCTTCCCCCCGTTTGCTCAGTTTGGATGGGCGGCCAGCTCTAGGAAGAGTCTTGGTGGTTCCAAACTTCTTCTATTTAAGAATGATGGAGGACACTGTGTTCTGAGGAACATTCAATGCTGCAGACATTTCTTGGTACCCTTCCCCAGATCTGTGCCTCGACACAATCCTATCTCGGAGCTCTACGGACAATTCCTTCGACCTAATGACTTGGTTTTTGCTCTGACATGCACTGTCAACTGTGGGACCTTATATAGACAGGTGTGTGCCTTTCCAAATCATGTCCAATCAATTGAATTTACCACAGGTGGACTCCAATCATGTTGTAGAAACATCTCAAGGATGATCAATGGAAACAGGATGGAAACAGGATGTACCTGAGCTCAATTTCGAGTCTCATTATTTATTTTTATCTAAAAACCTGCTTTCACTTTCTCATTATGGGGTGTTGTGATGTCATTATGGGGTATTGTCATTATGTATATTGTATTGATGAGTAAACAAACGTATTTAATCCATTTTAGACTAAGGCTATAACGTAACAAAATATGGAAAAAGTGAAGGGGTCAGAAGACTTTCCGAATGCACTGTACCTGATTACCTAGAAATAACAGTACAATACTCCACGGGGTCTGTCTCAGAAACTACAGGCTTTCCTAGGTTCTTATAATGTGATGTTATGTGAAACCTGTAACCCATGGTAACACTGTTCTAGAAGGTCCCTGGATTCAGTCAACACTCTACATCAGGATGAGCTCAGAGAATCTCGTGATTTAAACTTTACTGATTCAGCATCCCACATACATAGTGCACTACTTTACCCTAAGATACATCCCACATACATAGTGCACTACTTTACCCTAAGATACATCCCACATGGCACCCTATTCCCTATATAGTGCACTACTTTTGAACAAGGCCCATCGGGTTCTAGTGAAAGTAGTACACCATGTAGGTAACAGGGTGACATTTGGGACACGACTTGAGGTTTCTTCTGCATGGTGAAGTTGGAGAGAAGATCAATACAAGTCTTGTTTTTATGTTCATGAATAAAAAAAATGACTGACAGCAGATACAGCTCAGCACACATTGATCTGTGGGATTACTATTAGATCTGTAGGATTACTATATATCTGTCGGATTACATCGACATGTAGGATTACGATAGATCTGTCGGATTACTTTAGATCTGTAGGATTACGATAGATCTGTCGGATTACTATAATTCTGTAGGATTACTTTCAGATCTGTAGGATTACTATCAGATCTGTAGGATTACTATGGATTGGTAGGATTACTATATATCTGTAGGATTACTATGGATCTGTAGGATTACTATAGATCTGTAGGATTACTATGGATCAGTAGGATTACTATAGATCTGTTGGATTAATATAGATCCGTAGGATTACTATATATCTGTAGGATTACGATAGATCTGTCGGATTACTATAATTCTGTAGGATTACTTTCAGATCTGTAGGATTACTATCAGATCTGTAGGATAACTATGGATCCGTAGGATTACTATATATCTGTAGGATTACTATAGATCTGTAGGATTACTATAGATCTGTAGGATAACTATAGATCTGTTGGATTACTATGGATCTGTAGGATTACTATAGATATCTAGGATTACTATAGATCTGTAGGAATACTATAGATATCTAGGATTACTATAGAAATCTAGTATTACGATAGATATCTAGGATTACTATAGATCTGTAGGATTACCATAAATATCTAGTATTACTATAGATATCTAGGATTACTATAGATCTGTGGGATTACTATAGATCTGTGGGATTACTATAATTCTGTAGGATTACTTTCAGATCTGTAGGATTACTATCAGATCTGTAGGATAACTATGGATCCGTAGGATTACTATATATCTGTAGGATTACTATAGATCTGTAGGATTACTATAGATCTGTAGGATAACTATAGATCTGTTGGATTACTATGGATCTGTAGGATTACTATAGATATCTAGGATTACTATAGATCTGTAGGAATACTATAGATATCTAGGATTACTATAGAAATCTAGTAATACGATAGATATCTAGGATTACTATAGATCTGTAGGATTACCATAAATATCTAGTATTACTATAGATATCTAGGATTACTATAGATCTGTGGGATTACTATAGATCTGTAGGATTACTATAAATATCTAGTATTACTATAGATATCTAGGATTACTATAGATCTGTAGGAATACTATAGATATCTAGGATTACTATAGAAATCTAGTATTACGATAGATATCTAGGATTACTATAGATCTGTAGGATTACCATAAATATCTAGTATTACTATAGATATCTAGGATTACTATAGATCTGTGGGATTATTATAGATCTGTAGGATTACTATAAATATCTAGTATTACTATAGATATCTAGGATTACTATAGATATCTAGGATTACTATAAATATCTAGTATTACTATAGATATCTAGGATTACTATAAATATCTAGTATTACTATAGATATCTAGTATTACTATAGATATCTAGGATTACTATAGATATCTAGGATTACTATAGATCTGTGGGATTACTATAGATCTGTAGGATTACTATAAATATCTAGTATTACTATAGATATCTAGGATTACTATAGATCTGTGGGATTACTATAGATCTGTAGGATTACTATAAATATCTAGTATTACTATAGATATCTAGGATTACTATAGATCTGTGGGATTGCTATAGATCTGTAGGATTACTATAGATCTGTGGGATTACTATAGATCTGTAGGATTACTATAAATATCTAGTATTACTATAGATATCTAGGATTACTATAGATCTGTGGGATTACTATAGATCTGTAGGATTACTATAAATATCTAGTATTACTATAGATATCTAGGATTACTATAGATCTGTGGGATTACTATAGATCTGTAGGATTACTATAAATATCTAGTATTACTATAGATATCTAGGATTACTATAGATCTGTGAGATTACTATAGATCTGTATGATTACTATAGATCTGTGAGATTACTATAGATCTGTGGGATTACTATAGATCTGTAGGATTACTATAAATATCTAGTATTACTATAGATATCTAGGATTACTATAGATATGTGGGATTACTATAGATCTGTAGGATTACTATAAATATCTAGTATTACTATAGATATCTAGGATTACTATAGATATGTGGGATTAATATAGATCTGTAGGATTACTATAGATCTGTAGGATTACTATAGATCTGTGGGATTACTATAGATCTGTAGGATTACTATTACATGGCGTTGTGTGTAAGCACACATACATCAATCTGCCTCCCGCTTTCCCAGACAAGGTTAACTTTATATTATCAACGACATGGACATACTGTAGTGTAACATAACGATCCTAAAACACCGCTCATACTTGTCGTGTTGCTATGGAAATTATTTTTACTGGGTTTTTTCACCCCCTCTATCGATCGAAATATTGCAAGATGTTGTTAAGGTTATTGTCATTGAGACCTCTTCAGTCTTCCACCTCAGTCTCGTCTGATTGAATCTCTAATGTGAATCTTTAAGGACAACCTTTGCCTCAGAGCAAGGCCACCTGAAAGCAGTTTTAGGGGTTAAGTGCCATGCTCAATGGCACCACGGCAGTAGATGGCACCTGAAAAACATCGGAACCCATCAGTCCTTGAACCTGCAACCTTTTGGTTACTGGCCCTCTTCTCTAGCCTCCAGGTTGCACCACCTACCTGATTGGCTACACAGGCCTCTGAAAATTCATACTTTACATGCACACGTTTACACATACAGCAGCCTGGCTTCTACATAACATCTGATTTACAGTGCTACATAATGGAACATTCATTTCACTCAACAGTCCTCTCTCATACACCTGGGAAATGAGCTGAACAACATGGGGGGAAAAGAGGAGGGGAAGACGGGATGGAGGGAGGGAGAGAGGAAAGAAGAGGGGAGGGGTGGAGGGAAAGAGGAGAGGGAAGGAGACCAGGTGGAGGAGAGAGGGAAATCTATAGCCATTGTGGGTAATGCTGTCTTAATGGGTAATGCTGTCTTAATGTGTAATGCTGCCTTAATGGGTAATGCTGTTTTAATGGGCGATACTGTCTTAATGGGTAACGCTGTCTTAATGGGTAATGCTGTTTTAATGGGCGATACTGTCTTAATGGGTAACGCTGTCTTAATGGGTAATGCTGTCTTAATGGGTAATACTGTATTAATGGGTAATGCTGTCTTAATGGGCAATACTGTATTAATGGGTAATACTGTTTTAATGGGCGATACTGTCTTAATGGGTAATGCTGTTTTAATGGGCGATACTGTCTTAATGGGTAACGCTGTCTTAATGGGTAATGCTGTCTTAATGGGTAATACTGTATTAATGGGTAATGCTGTCTTAATGGGCGATACTGTCTTAATGGGTAACGCTGTCTTAATGGGTAATGCTGTCTTAATGGGTAATACTGTATTAATGGGTAACGCTGTCTTAATGGGTAATGCTGTCTTAATGGGTAACGCTGTCTTAATGGGTAATGCTGTCTTAATGGGTAATACTGTATTAATGGGTAATGCTGTCTTAATGGGTAATACTGTATTAATGGGTAATGCTGTTTTAATGGGTAACGCTGTCTTAATGGGTAATGCTGTCTTAATGGGTAACGCTGTCTTAATGGGTAATGCTGTCTTAATGGGTAATGCTGTCTTAATGGGTAATGCTGTCTTAATGGGTAACGCTGTCTTAATGGGTAATGCTGTCTTAATGGGTAATGCTGTCTTAATGGGTAATGCTGTCTTAATGGGTAATGCTGTCTTAATGGGTAATGCTGTCTTAATGGGTAACGCTGTCTTAATGGGTAATGCTGTCTTAATGGGTAATACTGTATTAATGGGTAATGTTGTCTTAATGGGTAATGCTGTCTTAATGGGTAATGCTGTCTTAATGGGTAATGCTGTCTTAATGGGTAATGCTGTATTAATGGGTAATGCTGTATTAATGGGTAATGCTGTATTAATGGGTAATGCTGTATTAATGGGTAACGCTGTCTTAATGGGTAATGCTGTCTTAATGGGTAATGCTGTCTTAATGGGTAATGCTGTCTTAATGGGTAATGCTGTCTTAATGGGTAATGCTGTCTTAATGGGTAACGCTGTCTTAATGGGTAACGCTGTCTTAATGGGTAATACTGTATTAATGGGTAATGCTGTCTTAATGGGTAATGCTGTCTTAATGGGTAATGCTGTCTTAATGGGTAATGCTGTCTTAATGGGTAATGCTGTATTAATGGGTAATGCTGTATTAATGGGTAATGCTGTCTTAATGGGTAATGCTGTCTTAATGGGTAATGCTGTCTTAATGGGTAATGCTGTATTAATGGGTAATGCTGTATTAATGGGTAATGCTGTATTAATGGGTAATGCTGTCTTAATGGGTAATGCTGTCTTAATGGGTAATGCTGTCTTAATGGGTAATGCTGTCTTAATGGGTAATGCTGTCTTAATGGGTAATGCTGTATTAATGGGTAACGCTGTCTTAATGGGTAATGCTGTCTTAATGGGTAATACTGTATTAATGGGTAATGCTGTCTTAATGGGTAATGCTGTCTTAATGGGTAATGCTGTCTTAATGGGTAATGCTGTCTTAATGGGTAATGCTGTCTTAATGGGTAATGCTGTCTTAATGGGTAATGCTGTATTAATGGGTAATGCTGTATTAATGGGTAATGCTGTATTAATGGGTAATGCTGTATTAATGGGTAATGCTGTATTAATGGGTAATGCTGTATTAATGGGTAATGCTGTATTAATGGGTAATGCTGTATTAATGGGTAATGCTGTATTAATGGGTAATGCTGTATTAATGGGTAATGCTGTATTAATGGGTAATGCTGTATTAATGGGTAATGCTGTATTAATGGGTAATGCTGTATTAATGGGTAATGCTGTATTAATGGGTAATGCTGTATTAATGGGTAATGCTGTATTAATGGGTAATGCTGTATTAATGGGTAATGCTGTATTAATGGGTAATGCTGTATTAATGGGTAATGCTGTATTAATTCACACACAGAGGTTTAGGAGACAAATCCATACACTTTAGATATATTCTGCATCCTAAACGCCACCTTATTCCCTTTGTAGTGGTTCCTCTGACCACTTCCTCTGACCTCTGACGTAGTGCCCTGACCAGGATCCGTAGTGCACTATATAGAGAATAGGGTGCCATTTGGGATGTTTACCACATAGGGAGACATAACAAGTGAACAACAGGTATATCTCTTCCAGTTATGGGGATGTCTATCTACTGAGGAACAAGTGAACAACAGGTATATCTCTTCCAGTTATGGGGATGTATATCTACTGAGGAACAAGTGAACAACAGGTATATCTCCTCCAGTTATGGGGATGTATATCTACTGAAGAACAAGTGAACAACAGGTATATCTCTTCCAGCTATGGGGATGTCTATCTACTGAGGAACAAGTGAACAACAGGTATATCTCTTCCAGTTATGGGGATGTCTATCTACTGAGGAACAAGTGAACAACAGGTATATCTCTTCCAGCTATGGGGAAGTCTATCTACTGAGGAACAAGTGAACAACAGGTATATCTCTTCCAGCTATGGGGAAGTCTATCTACTGAGGAACAAGTGAACATAAAAAATAAAAACATCTGAATAAACACACAGTGTAGAAAACATTGTCTTTCAATGACACAGATCGGAGATTCCCTTCATCTACAATGATTGAAGTGGATTTAACAAATGACGTCAATAAGGGATCAATAGCTTTCAACTGGATTCACCTGGTGAGTCCATTTCAGCGTTTCCCAAACTCGGTCCTGAACCTGATCACAATACAGGAAGCATCCACATACTGTATGTACCAGCAGGTCCTGAACTTGATCACAATACAGGAAGCATCCACATACTGTATGTACCAGCAGGTCCTGAACCTGATCACAATGCAGAAAAAATCAACAATTGTGTATTTAGAGATTTAGTTTCCTGTCTTTTTTCTGAGGACAGAATGTTTATCCAAGATCTGACAAAAGCTAGACATTATTCTTGTGCAGCAAATGTTTTTTGTTTGGGGGGGGGGGGGGATTGCTATGGAATTTAATTAATGCAAGACTGTCTTCTCAGAAACTCCAAAAAACATTTTTGTGGAACAGAGCCCTATGGTAGACATTTGAGTGAATGGCTTTCAATGCTGTAAAATACACCCCGAAAAAGTTATCACCAGGGGTTTCTTCAATGACTCTCTCTCTCTCTCTCTCTCTCTCTCTCTCTCTCTCTCTCTCTCTCTCTCTCTCTCTCTCTCTCTCTCTCTCTCTCTCTCTCTCTCTCTCTCTCTCTCTCTCTCTCTCTCTCTCTCTCAAAATACCTAGTTTCCTACAGAAGTAGGTGGAAACAATAACAATGGTGTCTTTAGACAAAAAGAGCACACTACAAGGCGACCAGTTCAATCAATAATGTGGAA
The DNA here is from genome assembly GCF_045679555.1 of Salvelinus alpinus. Classification (NCBI taxonomy): domain Eukaryota; kingdom Metazoa; phylum Chordata; class Actinopteri; order Salmoniformes; family Salmonidae; genus Salvelinus; species Salvelinus alpinus. The sequence goes on along the minus strand of NC_092093.1, from coordinate 8,776,248 downwards.
TAACTAACGCTACTATATTAGATTTAATTCATTTATACTTAGCTGTTGTAATACAAAAAATATATATTGTGAGAAAAGAAAATGTGATCGACATGTTTCTGATGTACAGTTGATGGAAAGTACATTTTGAAAAGAAAAGCTAATTTCATGTGACATTTGCTAAAGGCAAAAAGGCCATGAACAACGCACCATTTTAACCCCACCGAAATGCCATCTGTATGGAACAGTTATCGACGCCTGTTTAAACAGCAGTGTGTTAAAATTAAAATGATCTCAGACTCACTTTCTATTGACAGGCTGATCAATGGAGAATATTCCATTACAAAGACGCTGGATGATTCTCGAAAGACTTTCTCTCGATATATTGTGTCCTCTCCCTAGTGGCGCAGTGGTTTAAGGCACTGCATCTCAGTGCATAGAGGTGTCACTACAGTCCCTGGATTGAATCCAGTCCGCATCCCATGGGGCGGCGCACAATTGGCCCAGCGTCGTCCATGTTTGGCCGGTGTAGGCCGTCATTGTAAATAGAATTTGTTCTTAACTGACTTGCCTAGTTAAGTAAATGTTACATTTAAATAAAATAAAAAAGAAGTCTCCTTATCAACATATCAGAGGGAAGCGAGTGGATCCTCTCTTCCAGTGATACCATCGCTTCCCTTACTAGGAAGCGAGGAGATAGGATGTGAGACGAGGAGATAGGATGTGAGACGAAGAGATAGGATGTGAGACGAATAGATAGGATGTGAGGAATCTAGGAAAATTGTTTTTAGAATCACCTGTCGCTGTCTTTGTTCTTGCTCTTGCCAACCTACCCCTGTCGTCAGCTGTAATGGATGACGTTTCCCCCCAGTAGCTAATTAACAGATTACAGACGTCAATAGACACAAGGCTTTACTGTCTAGCACAGTCAGGGGCAGACAGGCGAGGCCCAAAACAGAATTGTATTTTGTTTTGTTATCTAAAACAACATGCAATTAACTTCCCTCTTCGCTGGAGGAAAATGATTTATCCTTTCCACAACTCTGTGTCAAATTAAATAGATTTCTGAGAGAAAGAGAGAAAGAGAGAGAGAGAGAGAGAGAGAGAGAGAAAAAGAGAGAGAGAAAAAGAGAGAGAGAAAAAGAGAGAGAGAGAGAGAGAAGGCCAACCGGCAAAGAACAAACACCAATTGTAAATACAACCCATATTTATGTAAATTTATTTTTCCCTTCTGTACTTTAACTATTTGTAGATAATAAGACGTTATTCTTTTGGAACTTTTGTGAGTGTAATGTTTACTGTAAAAAAAGGTATTGTTTGTTTCACTTTTGTTTATTATCTATTTCACTTGCTTTGGCAATGTAAACATATGTTTTCCATGCCAATAAAGCCCTTAAAATATAAATTAATTGAGAGTGAGAGAGAGAGAGAGAGAGAGAGAGAGAGAGAGAGAGAGAGAGAGAGAGAGAGAGAGAGAGAGAGAGAGAGAGAGAGAGAGAGAGAGAGAGAGAGAGAGAGAGAGAGAGAGAGAGAGAGAGAGAGAGAGAGAGAGAGAGAGAGAGAGAGAGAGAGAGAGAGAGAGAGAGAGAGAGAGAGAGAGAGAGAGAGAGAGAGAGAGAGAGAGAGAGGGGAATGCTGAGTTAGATGATGATTATGATGACTACATGATAACTGATGGTTAGATGATTGCATGCACTCACACACACACAGTCACACACACTCTCTCACACACACACAGTCTTACTGTCACACATCAACGTAATAATAACATCTCTCAGGGCTGATAGGCCGTTTTTTCCTACATATTTTCACCCATCAGACTCTCAAATGTCTTGTCTTTACTAATATGTCAAATTGCTTTTTTAAGTCTTGGAAAGCCTTACAAAATACTTTTAAACTGGAAGAACTTGTCCCGATTGGTATTTTTAAATCACTGATGAATGATCTTGAGACTGATTCCCTGACCTGTCAATGTTTTTAATTTGCTGTTTTTGATTTTTGTTATACTCCTGTGAATTCAATGGTTTTTACTAGATTACTTGTAGTTTTTCATGTTGTTTGTCTGTCATTTTTGTAATGACTTGGTGCTGCCTGTCTTGGCAAGGACGCTCTTGAAAAAAATATTTTCAATCTCAATGAGCCCTTCCTGGTTAAATAAAGGTTAAATAAATAAATAAAAAATAAAAAATTAAGAGCGACCCATAATCAAATGATCAAATGATGTCATCCGTATGCAGTTGAATAGCGAACGGAGGCCACGTGCTTTCCCGCCGTTTCTCAAAGATGTCTCGTAGGCTACTTGGGTTCTATAGCAGAGCTGTGTTTAATATGAGCAGCTGAAAAGTACATTTAACAACTTTTATATCACTCCACCTATCAAGCACTGCTTTGAGGAGCACTGCTCTCTCGTTGTGCGACAGGTGATATTCCCGCCACCCAAACTCAGTACGCCACAGGGTTCTCCAAACCTGTTCCTGCTGCGACCCACTGCTTCATTTAAGAAACCAAGTGAAGTCTCTTCGGGGAACATAGATGGTGACACGTTTTCGCAATGAAACATATTTCACTAAACTGTTGACAGCCGCTCTGCACGCTACCAGAAATAAAGGAGAGAGGAGATGGAAAAGCATGGTGGGGAGAGATTCTGTATAGCTAAATGTAATGTGTCACCCAATTAATTATGAAAATATAATTTGCTATAATTGTAGGCTAACTGTAAATCCCCCGCAGCACAGTCAATGAACAAACAGCATGGCCTAGGGCTATACATTCTCTCCCAGACTCATGAATAGTACGTTTGGAGCATAGCACAAGGTAACCGACCCATTCAGTGTGCATATTAATACAATCCACACTCAAAGGAGATCCCTAGAATTGGTTAAAATTTGGATTATTAACTAGACCAATTATGTACCAAAGACATCTTATATCAGTTTGTTTGATGTTTTTAATGTATTTTTATAAATTTATATTGGGCTTGGGCTCAAACGCCTATGTGTAGGTATAAACTCTAATATTCGTATGTGTGTTTTGAATGAATCATCACCTTATAAAGCGCCGTCCATGTCGTTGTGTTAGGCTTTGAAACAACATCCACAACGACCATGTTTTACACTCAGTTTCAACCTGCTGTTGAACTTCAAATTGATCATCACAGTGAGGTGAGTATTAAAAGCATGATACTATTTTGATGATAAGTGTTTGACATGTCAGAGTGGTTAGAGGGACAATAGAGCCCTGAATACCAGGCCATTAGTGACCTGACGGAGGGATATTAGAGCCCTGAGTACCAGGCCATTAGTGACCTGACGGAGGGACATTAGAGCCCTGAATACCAGGCCATTAATGACCTGACGGAGGGACATTAGAGCCCTGAGTACCAGGCCATTAGTGACCTGACGGAGGGACATTAGATCCCTGAATACCAGGCCATTAATGACCTGACGGAGGGACATTAGAGCCCTGAGTACCAGGCCATTAGTGACCTGACGGAGGGACATTAGAGCCCTGAATACCAGGCCATTAATGACCTGACGGAGGGACATTAGAGCCCTGAGTACCAGGCCATTAGTGACCTGACGGAGGGACATTAGAGCCCTGAATACCAGGCCATTAGTGACCTGACGGAGGGACATTAGAGCCCTGAGTACCAGGCCATTAGGACCTGATGGAGGGACAGTAGAACTCTGAGTACCAGGCCATTACGACCTGATGAAGGGACAATAGTGACCTGAGTACCAGGCCATTAGGACCTGATGGAGGGACAATAGAGACCTGAGTACCAGGCCATTAGGACCTGATGGTGGGACAATAGAGCCCTGAGTACCAGGCCATTAGGACCTGATGGAGGGACAGTACAACTCTGAGTACCAGGCCATTACGACCTGATGAAGGGACAATAGAGAAATCAGTACCAGGCCATTACCAGCTGATGGAGGGACAGTAGAGCCCTGCGTACCAGGCCATTAGGACCTGATGGGGGGACAATAGAGCCCTGAGTACCAGGCCATTACGAGCTGATGGAGGGACGATAGAGACCTGAGTACTTGACCATTAGTGACCTGATGGAGGGACAATAGAGCCCTAAGTACCAGGCCATTACGACCTGATGGAAGGACAATATAGCCCTGAGAACCAGGCCATTAGGACCTGATGGAGGGACAATAGAGCCCTGAATACCAAGCCATTATGACCTGATGGAGGGACAACAGAATCCTGAGTACCAGGCCATTACGACCTGATGGAGGGACAATAGAGCCCTGAATACCAGGGAATTAGGACCTGATGGAGGGACGATAGAGCCCTGAGTACCAGGCCATTACGACCTGATGGAGGGACAATAGAGCCCTGAGTACCAGGCCATTAGGACCTGATGGAGGGACAATAGAGCCCTGAGTACCAGGCCATTAGGACCTGATGGAGGGACAATAGAGCCCTGAGTACCAGGCCATTAGGACCTGATGGAAGGACGATAGAGCCCTGAGTACCAGGCCATTACGACCTGATGGAGGGACAATATAGCCCTGAATACCAGCGAATTAGGACCTGATGGAGGGACGATAGAGACATGAGTACCAGAGAATTAGGACCTGATGGAGGGACAAAAGAGACTTGAATAACAGGCCATTACGACCTGATGGAGGAACGATAGAGCCCTGAATACCAGGCCATTAGAACCTGATGGAGGGACAATAGAGCCCTGAGTACCAGGCCATTAGGACCTGATGGAAGGACAATAGAGCCCTGAGTACCAGGCCATTAGGACCTGATGGAGGCACAATAGAGCCCTGAGTACCAGGCCATTTGGACCTGATGGAGGGACAATATAGCCCTGAATACCAGGCCATTAGGACCTGATGGAGGGACAATAGAGCCCTGAATACCAGGCCATTACGACCTGATGGAGGGACAATATAGCCCTGAGTACCAGGTCTTTACGACCTGATGGAGGGACAATAGAGCCCTGAATACCAGGGAATTAGGACCTGATGGAGGGACGATAGAGCCCTGAGTACCAGGCCATTACGACCTGATGGAGGGACAATAGAGCCCTGAATACCAGGCCATTACGAGCTGATGGAGGCACAATAGAGCCCTGAGTACCAGGCCATTTGGACCTGATGGAGGGACAATATAGCCCTGAATACCAGGCCATTAGGACCTGATGGAGGGACAATAGAGCCCTGAATACCAGGCCATTACGACCTGATGGAGGGACAATATAGCCCTGAGTACCAGGTCTTTACGACCTGATGGAGGGACAATAGAGCCCTGAATACCAGGGAATTAGGACCTGATGGAGGGACGATAGAGCCCTGAGTACCAGGCCATTACGACCTGATGGAGGGACAATAGAGCCCTGAATACCAGGCCATTACGAGCTGATGGAGGGACAATAGAGCCCTGAATACCAGGGAATTTGGACCTGATGGAGGGACGATAGAGCCCTGAATACCAGGCCATTAGGACCTGATGGAGGGACAGTAGAGCCCTGAGTTCCAGGCCATTAGGACCTGATGGAGGGACAGTAGAGCCCTGAGTACCAGGCCATTAGGACCTGATGGAGGGACGATAGAGACATGAGTACCAAGGAATTAGGACCTGATGGAGGGACAATAGATACCTGAGTACTTGACCATTAGGACCTGACGGAGGGACAATAGAGACATGAGTACCAGGCCATTAGGACCTGATGGAGGGACGATAGAGACATGAGTACCAAGGAATTAGGACATGATGGAGGGACAATAGATACCTGAGTACTTGACTATTAGGACCTGACGGAGGGACAATAGAGCCCTGAGTACTTGACCATTAGGACCTGATGGAGGGACAATAGAGCCCTGAACACGAGGCCAGTTATACCTGATACCACCTCTGTCTGTAACAGGGGAACAGTTAGTGATGATACCACCTCTGTCTGTAACAGGGGAACAGATAGACCTGATACCACCTCTGTCTGTAACAGGGGAACAGTTAGACCTGATACCACCTCTGTCTGTAACAGGGGAACAGTTAGACCTGATACCACCTCTGTCTGTAGCAGGGGAACAGTTAGACCTGATACCACCTCTGTCTGTAACAGGGGAACAGATAGACCTGATACCACCTCTGTCTGTAACAGGGGAACAGTTAGACCTGATACCACCTCTGTCTGTAACAGGGGAACAGATAGACCTGATACCACCTCTGTCTGTAACAGGGGAACAGTTAGACCTGATACCACCTCTGTCTGTAACAGGGGAACAGATAGACCTGATACCACCTCTGTCTGTAACAGGGGAACAGATAGACCTGATACCACCTCTGTCTGTAACAGGGGAACAGTTAGACCTGATACCACCTCTGTCTGTAACAGGGGAACAGTTAGACCTGATACCACCTCTGTCTGTAACAGGGGAACAGATAGACCTGATACCACCTCTGTCTGTAACAGGGGAACAGTTAGACCTGATACCACCTCTGTCTGTAACAGGGGAACAGTTATACCTGATACCACCTCTGTCTGTAACAGGGGAACAGTTAGACCTGATACCACCTCTGTCTGTAACAGGGGAACAGTTAGTGATGATACCACCTCTGTCTGTAACAGGGGAACAGATAGACCTGATACCACCTCTGTCTGTAACAGGGGAACAGATAGACCTGATACCACCTCTGTCTGTAACAGGGGAACAGTTAGACCTGATACCACCTCTGTCTGTAACAGGGGAACAGTTAGACCTGATACCACCTCTGTCTGTAACAGGGGAACAGTTAGACCTGATACCACCTCTGTCTGTAACAGGGGAACAGTTAGACCTGATACCACCTCTGTCTGTAACAGGGGAACAGATAGACCTGATACCACCTCTGTCTGTAACAGGGGAACAGTTAGTGATGATACCACCTCTGTCTGTAACAGGGGAACAGATAGACCTGATACCACCTCTGTCTGTAACAGGGGAACAGTTAGACCTGATACCACCTCTGTCTGTAACAGGGGAACAGATAGACCTGATACCACCTCTGTCTGTAACAGGGGAACAGATAGACCTGATACCACCTCTGTCTGTAACAGGGGAACAGATAGACCTGATACCACCTCTGTCTGTAACAGGGGAACAGTTAGACCTGATACCACCTCTGTCTGTAACAGGGGAACAGATAGACCTGATACCACCTCTGTCTGTAACAGGGGAACAGATAGACCTGATACCACCTCTGTCTGTAACAGGGGAACAGTTAGACCTGATACCACCTCTGTCTGTAACAGGGGAACAGTTAGACCTGATACCACCTCTGTCTGTAACAGGGGAACAGTTAGACCTGATACCACCTCTGTCTGTAACAGGGGAACAGATAGACCTGATACCACCTCTGTCTGTAACAGGGGAACAGTTAGACCTGATACCACCTCTGTCTGTAACAGGGGAACAGTTAGACCTGATACCACCTCTGTCTGTAACAGGGGAACAGATAGACCTGATACCACCTCTGTCTGTAACAGGGGAACAGATAGACCTGATACCACCTCTGTCTGTAACAGGGGAACAGTTAGACCTGATACCACCTCTGTCTGTAACAGGGGAACAGTTAGACCTGATACCACCTCTGTCTGTAACAGGGGAACAGTTAGTGATGATACCACCTCTGTCTGTAACAGGGGAACAGTTAGACCTGATACCACCTCTGTCTGTAACAGGGGAACAGTTAGACCTGATACCACCTCTGTCTGTAACAGGGGAACAGTTAGTGATGATACCACCTCTGTCTGTAACAGGGGAACAGATAGACCTGATACCACCTCTGTCTGTAACAGGGGAACAGTTAGACCTGATACCACCTCTGTCTGTAACAGGGGAACAGTTAGACCTGATACCACCTCTGTCTGTAACAGGGGAACAGTTAGACCTGATACCACCTCTGTCTGTAACAGGGGAACAGATAGACCTGATACCACCTCTGTCTGTAACAGGGGAACAGATAGACCTGATACCACCTCTGTCTGTAACAGGGGAACAGTTAGTGATGATACCACCTCTGTCTGTAACAGGGGAACAGATAGACCTGATACCACCTCTGTCTGTAACAGGGGAACAGTTAGACCTGATACCACCTCTGTCTGTAACAGGGGAACAGATATACCTGATACCACCTCTGTCTGTAACAGGGGAACAGATAGACCTGATACCACCTCTGTCTGTAACAGGGGAACAGATAGACCTGATACCACCTCTGTCTGTAACAGGGGAACAGTTAGACCTGATACCCCCTCTGTCTGTAGCAGGGGAACAGTTAGACCTGATACCACCTCTGTCTGTAACAGGGGAACAGTTAGACCTGATACCACCTCTGTCTGTAACAGGGGAACAGATAGACCTGATACCACCTCTGTCTGTAACAGGGGAACAGATAGACCTGATACCACCTCTGTCTGTAACAGGGGAACAGTTAGACCTGATACCACCTCTGTCTGTAACAGGGGAACAGATATACCTGATACCACCTCTGTCTGTAACAGGGGAACAGATAGACCTGATACCACCTCTGTCTGTAACAGGGGAACAGATATACCTGATACCACCTCTGTCTGTAACAGGGGAACAGATATACCTGATACCACCTCTGTCTGTAACAGGGGAACAGTTAGACCTGATACCACCTCTGTCTGTAACAGGGGAACAGTTAGACCTGATACCACCTCTGTCTGTAACAGGGGAACAGTTAGACCTGATACCACCTCTGTCTGTAACAGGGGAACAGATAGACCTGATACCACCTCTGTCTGTAACAGGGGAACAGTTAGACCTGATACCACCTCTGTCTGTAACAGGGGAACAGATAGACCTGATACCACCTCTGTCTGTAACAGGGGAACAGATAGACCTGATACCACCTCTGTCTGTAACAGGGGAACAGATAGACCTGATACCACCTCTGTCTGTAACAGGGGAACAGATAGACCTGATACCACCTCTGTCTGTAACAGGGGAACAGATAGACCTGATACCACCTCTGTCTGTAACAGGGGAACAGTTAGACCTGATACCACCTCTGTCTGTAACAGGGGAACAGTTAGACCTGATACCACCTCTGTCTGTAACAGGGGAACAGATAGACCTGATACCACCTCTGTCTGTAACAGGGGAACAGATATACCTGATACCACCTCTGTCTGTAACAGGGGAACAGTTAGACCTGATACCACCTCTGTCTGTAACAGGGGAACAGTTAGACCTGATACCACCTCTGTCTGTAACAGGGGAACAGTTAGACCTGATACCACCTCTGTCTGTAACAGGGGAACAGTTAGACCTGATACCACCTCTGTCTGTAACAGGGGAACAGTTAGACCTGATACCACCTCTGTCTGTAACAGGGGAACAGATAGACCTGATACCACCTCTGTCTGTAGCAGGGGAACAGTTAGACCTGATACCACCTCTGTCTGTAGCAGGGGAACAGTTAGACCTGATACCACCTCTGTCTGTAGCAGGGGAACAGTTAGACCTGATACCACCTCTGTCTGTAACAGGGGAACAGATATACCTGATACCACCTCTGTCTGTAACAGGGGAACAGATATACCTGATACCACCTCTGTCTGTAACAGGGGAACAGTTAGACCTGATACCACCTCTGTCTGTAACAGGGGAACAGTTAGACCTGATACCACCTCTGTCTGTAACAGGGGAACAGTTAGACCTGATACCACCTCTGTCTGTAACAGGGGAACAGATAGACCTGATACCACCTCTGTCTGTAACAGGGGAACAGTTAGACCTGATACCACCTCTGTCTGTAACAGGGGAACAGATAGACCTGATACCACCTCTGTCTGTAACAGGGGAACAGATAGACCTGATACCACCTCTGTCTGTAACAGGGGAACAGATAGACCTGATACCACCTCTGTCTGTAACAGGGGAACAGATAGACCTGATACCACCTCTGTCTGTAACAGGGGAACAGATAGACCTGATACCACCTCTGTCTGTAACAGGGGAACAGTTAGACCTGATACCACCTCTGTCTGTAACAGGGGAACAGTTAGACCTGATACCACCTCTGTCTGTAACAGGGGAACAGATAGACCTGATACCACCTCTGTCTGTAACAGGGGAACAGATATACCTGATACCACCTCTGTCTGTAACAGGGGAACAGTTAGACCTGATACCACCTCTGTCTGTAACAGGGGAACAGTTAGACCTGATACCACCTCTGTCTGTAACAGGGGAACAGTTAGACCTGATACCACCTCTGTCTGTAACAGGGGAACAGTTAGACCTGATACCACCTCTGTCTGTAACAGGGGAACAGTTAGACCTGATACCACCTCTGTCTGTAACAGGGGAACAGATAGACCTGATACCACCTCTGTCTGTAGCAGGGGAACAGTTAGACCTGATACCACCTCTGTCTGTAGCAGGGGAACAGTTAGACCTGATACCACCTCTGTCTGTAGCAGGGGAACAGTTAGACCTGATACCACCTCTGTCTGTAACAGGGGAACAGATAGACCTGATACCACCTCTGTCTGTAACAGGGGAACAGATAGACCTGATACCACCTCTGTCTGTAACAGGGGAACAGTTAGACCTGATACCACCTCTGTCTGTAACTGGGGAACAGATAGACCTGATACCACCTCTGTCTGTAACAGGGGAACAGTTAGACCTGATACCACCTCTGTCTGTAACAGGGGAACAGATAGACCTGATACCACCTCTGTCTGTAGCAGGGGAACAGTTAGACCTGATACCACCTCTGTCTGTAACAGGGGAACAGTTAGACCTGATACCACCTCTGTCTGTAACAGGGGAACAGTTAGACCTGATACCACCTCTGTCTGTAACAGGGGAACAGTTAGACCTGATACCACCTCTGTCTGTAACAGGGGAACAGATAGACCTGATACCACCTCTGTCTGTAACAGGGGAACAGTTAGACCTGATACCACCTCTGTCTGTAACAGGGGAACAGATAGACCTGATACCACCTCTGTCTGTAACAGGGGAACAGTTAGACCTGATACCACCTCTGTCTGTAACAGTGATTACATGTGATTTTCATCCAGTTGATTTATTTTTAGCCGCAAGATAATATGTCTATAGAAAACATGTTATTTCAAGGAGTCTAATAAAACCACTGATCTTCAAATGGTCTGTTTTTGTCTGTCTCCTGCAGGCAGGCAGGCAGGCAGGCAGGCAGGCAGGCAGGCAGGCAGGCAGGCAGGCAGGCAGGCAGGCAGGCAGGCAGGCAGGCAGGCAGGCAGACAGACAGACAGACAGACAGACAGACAGACAGACAGACAGACCACTAACCTTTAGAATGGGTATGTATATCTGCATTAAGATTTTATCCTTTCATACTCAGCCCCTCTAGGAAAAGGTCTTGTATTTGACCCTGCATCAAAAGGGCATGTGAGACATGGCAGACAACATCCGAGAACACATCTGTCTCGTAATGTCTGATGAAGTTATGTTTTCCAGTAATCATATGGTACATTTGCAGTCTGTGTGTCTCAGTGTAGGGAAACATCCATTCTGCTTCTCTCTCGAGTACATTCTATTGTCTTCAGTCGCCTGGCTTTATATATGTTTACTAAAGATGTCCTTTCAGAAAAACACTGCATAGTGCACTCAAAGCGAGAGAGAGAGACAGAACAGAGCTGCTGCTATCTCCAGGAGACATGACAGACCTGCTGCTATCTCCAGGAGACAGAACAGAGCTGCTGCTATCTCCAGGAGACAGAACAGAGCTGCTGCTATCTCCAGGAGACATAACATAGCTGCTGCTATCTCCAGGAGACAGAACAGAGCTGCTGCTATCTCCAGGAGACAGAACAGAGCTGCTGCTATCTCCAGGAGACATGACAGACCTGCTGCTATCTCCAGGAGACAGAACAGAGCTGCTGCTATCTCCAGGAGACATACATAGCTGCTGCTATCTCCAGGAGACATGACATAGCTGCTGCTATCTCCAGGAGACAGAACAGAGCAGCTGCTATCTCCAGGAGACAGAACAGAGCAGCTGCTATCTCCAGGAGACAGAACAGAGCTGCTGCTATCTCCAGGAGACAGAACAGAGCTGCTGCTATCTCCAGGAGACATAACATAGCTGCTGCTATCTCCAGGAGACAGAACAGAGCAGCTGCTATCTCCAGGAGAGAACAGAGCTGCTGCTATCTCCAGGAGACAGGACAGAGCAGCTGCTATCTCCAGGAGACAGAACAGAGCTGCTGCTATCTCCAGGAGACAGAACAGAGCTGCTGCTATCTCCAGGAGACAGGACAGAGCTGCTGCTATCTCCAGGAGACAGAACAGAGCTGCTGCTATCTCCAGGAGACAGAACAGAGCTGCTGCTATCTCCAGGAGACATGACAGACCTGCTGCTATCTCCAGGAGACAGAACAGAGCTGCTGCTATCTCCAGGAGACATACATAGCTGCTGCTATCTCCAGGAGACATGACATAGCTGCTGCTATCTCCAGGAGACAGAACCAGAGCTGCTGCCATCTCCAGGAGACAGAACAGAGCTGCTGCTATCTCCAGGAGACAGAACAGAGCTGTTGCTATCTCCAGGAGAGAACAGAGCTGCTGCTATCTCCAGGAGACATGACAGACCTGCTGCTATCTCCAGGAGACAGAACAGAGCTGCTGCTATCTCCAGGAGACAGAACAGAGCTGCTGCTATCTCCAGGATACATAACATAGCTGCTGCTATCTCCAGGAGACAGGACAGAGCAGCTGCTATCTCCAGGAGACAGAACAGAGCTGCTGCTATCTCCAGGAGACAGAACAGAGCTGCTGCTATCTCCAGGAGACAGAACAGAGCTGCTGCTATCTCCAGGAGACAGAACAGAGCTGTTGCTATCTCCAGGAGAGAACAGAGCTGCTGCTATCTCCAGGAGACATGACAGACCTGCTGCTATCTCCAGGAGACAGAACAGAGCTGCTGCTATCTCCAGGAGACAGAACAGAGCTGCTGCTATCTCCAGGATACATAACATAGCTGCTGCTATCTCCAGGAGACAGGACAGAGCAGCTGCTATCTCCAGGAGACAGAACAGAGCTGCTGCTATCTCCAGGAGACAGAACAGAGCTGCTGCTATCTCCAGGAGACAGAACAGAGCTGCTGCTATCTCCAGGAGACAGAACAGAGCTGCTGGTTTTTGGAGCTGAAGGTGCAAGAAAAATAAATAGCATGTGAGATGTGTGGGGTTGGTTAAGGATATGAGATTGTGTCTGTGGAAAACAGCTCAACCGTTTCACTGACGAGAATGTCCTTTCCAGAACAGAAAATAAGAAGAACTTACAGCTATGAGATGATTGATCTAATGGATATCTGGCAGAAATACGACCAAGAACGAATGGAAAAAAAACTAAAAACAAATGAAGAGGTATTGTCATTCAATAGAGTTAGTGGGAGTTGTTTAACTGGGATGAGAAATGTTGTTTAACTGGGCTGAGAGATGTTGAGAGATGTTGTTTCACTGGGCTGAGAGATGTTGTTTAACTGGGCTGAGAGATGTTGTTTAACTGGGTTGAAGGATGTTGAGAGATGTTGTTTAACTGGGCTGAGAGATGTTGTTTAACTGGACTGAGAGATGTTGTTTACCTGGGCTGAGAGATGTTCCTAGACTGACTCCACTGTCAGCCCTACTCTTTCTGTCAGAGAGATCTTCTCTTTCTAATCTTCATCCAAAATAAACCGACAATTCACAGCAAAATGTATTTGTGGTGAGAGGCTAACAGCTCCAGTGTGTAATGTCCTTACAAAACAGATGTCTACAAAGCCTCTGTTGACTACTACCCACTTTGGGCAGTGCATGTGTGTGTGTTGTTTCATGTGTGTCTGCTGGTGTGCCTTTGTGTGTGTGTGTGTGTGTTCCTTTTCGCTGCGACACACAGCGGAACCAAGCCATCTGGGAAACTGCTGAGTGTATCACCCCACAGCGGAACCAAGCCATTTGGTAAACTGCTTAGTGTATCTAACATCTCTCCACATATCTCCGAACAAGAGAAAAACACCTAATCTGCAATGCTTTCTGGGTCTGCAACTTTGTCTCCCAAATTGCACCCCTGTTCCCTATGTAGTGAACTACTTTTGACAAGGGGCCCATAAGGATCTGGCCAATATAAGTGCACTATAGTAATAAGGAGCCGTTTAGGACACAGACAGGGTCTTTTCTTGAGTCAGAAACAGAAGACGATTGGTCAACTAACATCTCAGGAAAGTATATAGAGACTCACTTTAACACGTCGTCTCTGGAGGCCTCATCTATAGATTCTCTTCTATGAGATTCTCACTAAATGACCCCATTAAGAACAATGGACGAGAAGAGAGGGGCAAGACTCTACTCTCTCTGCATTTTGCAGTCTGAAGACAAGGATGAAATGCTTCATTTGCACCAAAGAATTGGAACTGTCTCAGCGTAAGAAAAAACAGAATTAATGCAAACACAGCTAACTAGCTAGCGATTCCACATCGGCTACACCTGCATAATGTGTGGGTCCCAAGGACCAGAGTGAAGTGGAGAAAGAACACTGGCTTAAAGCAAAGACTACCCTTCTTCATTAGAACACTGGCTTAAAGCAAAGACTACCCTTCTTCATTGTAACACTGGCTTAAAGCAAAGACTACCGTTATTCATTGTATCTTTATGATTGACTTTGAGTTAAATACCAAGTTAATACAAAGATAATACCCTTCAGCTCAAAAAGTAGTATCCAGTGCTTCAGACCCCACTGGAGGCAGACAGGCCGGTCAGTTAGCAGACAGGCCGGTCAGTTAGCAGGCAGGCCGGTCAGTTAGCAGACAGGCCGGTCAGTTAGCAGACAGGCCGGTCAGTTAGCAGACAGGCCGGTCAGTTAGCAGGCAGGCCGGTCAGTTAGCAGGCAGGCCGGTCAGTTAGCAGGCAGGCCGGTCAGTTAGCAGACAGGCCGGTCAGTTAGCAGACAGGCCGGTCAGTTAGCAGACAGGCCGGTCAGTTAGCAGGCAGGCCGGTCAGTTAGCAGGCAGGCCGGTCAGTTAGCAGGCAGGCCGGTCAGTTAGCAGGCAGGCCGGTCAGTTAGCAGGCTACTGTAGAAGAGTTTTGTTTGCACCGTAAAGGCTGGTGTAAGTCAATGTTTAATTTCCTTCAGTAAGGATACAGCAAATTGGTACCAATTTTTTCTCTCTCTCTCTCTCTCTCTCTCTCTCTCTCTCTCTCTCTCTCTCTCTCTCTCTCTCTCTCTCTCTCTCTCTCTCTCTCTCTCTCTCTCTCTCTCTCTCTCTCTCTCATCCATTCCCCCTCCTCTCACTGCAGTGAATTGGGGCTATGTTTGTGTGCCCCCTGAAGCCTGACAGTGTGTAGAAAGGGGTGTAGAGAGAAGAGGGGGTGATGAGAGAGACAGGGGAGAGAGGGGTGTCGTTGACAGACTCTCCTCAGGAGGAAAGTCTAACCAGCATGTCTGGCTGGGCTAGAGGGGGTGCTTATTTAACAGACAAAGGGGGTGCTTATTTAACAGATAAAGGGGGGTCCTTATTTAACAGATAAAGGGGGGTCCTTATTTAACAGATAAAGGGGGGTCCCTATTTAACAGATAAAGGGGGGTCCCTATTTAACAGTTAAAGGGGGGTCCTTATTTAACAGATAAAGGGGGGTCCTTATTTAACAGATAAAGGAGGGTCCCTATTTAACAGGTAAAGGGGGGTCCTTATTTAACAGATAAAGGGGGTGCTTATTTAACAGATAAAGGTGGGTCCTTATTTACCAGATAAAGGGGGGTCCTTATTTAACAAATAAAGGGGGGTCCTTATTTAACAGATAAAGGGGGTCCCTATTTAACAGATAAAGGGGGGTCCTTATTTAACAGATAAAGGGGGGTCCTTATTTAACAGATAATGGGGGGTCCTTATTTAACAGATAAAGGGGGGTCCTTATTTAACAGATAAAGGGGGTCCTAATTTAACAGATAAAGGGGGGTCCTTATTTAACAGATAAAGGGGGTCCTTATTTAACAGATAAAGGGGGGTCCTTATTTAACAGATAAAGGGGATCCTTATTTAACAGATAAAGGGTGTCCTTATGTAGGAAATAAAGGGGGTGCTTATTTAACAGATAAAGGGGGTGTTCTTATCCTCTTTGGGCTGCAGGGGCAGTATTGAGTAGCCTGGATAAAAGGTGCCCATTTCAAACGGCCTCGTACTCAATTCTTGCTCGTACAATATGCATATTATTATTACTATTGGATAGAAAACACTCTCTAGTTTCTAAAACCGTTTGAATTATATCTGTGAGTAAAACAGAACTCATTTTGCAGCAAACTTCCTGACAGGAAGTGGAAAATCTGAAATCGATGCTCTGTTCTAGGGCCTGCCTATAAATGTGCTTGATATTTATTAGTATACATGCACTTCATACGCCTTCCACTAGATGTCAACAGGCAGTGAGAGAAGACATGGAGTGTATAACATGATCTGAGGTTGAATAAAAGCTCTTTGCATGACGTGACCCCAATTTCCTGTTTTCTGGAACGCGCGAGAAGTGACCTGGTATTGCCTTCTGTAAAGCTGTCGTTATAGACGACTAATATCTCCGGCTTTGATTTTATTTGATACATGTGACAATATCATCGTAAAGTATGTTTTTTCAATATAGTTTTATTAGATTATTGAAATTTTTTCGGGACGTTAGGCGTGTTGCTTTGTCTGCGTATGTTCAGGAAGGAGAGCTTCGCGCCACTTTGCTAGCTTTCCGTGCTAATTGACTGGAGAAGAGGACATTCTAAATCCAAACAACGATTGTTCTGGACAAAGGACCCCTTGTACAACATTCTGATGGAAGATCATCAAAAGTAGGACCCATTTTATGATGCTATTTCATATATCTGTCGAACATGTGAACTAGTAGTTTGCGCCCAGATTTTGGGCACGCTCTCGCCATAACGTAAACTGCATGTCGTAATGAAGTTATTTTTAGAATTCTAACACGGCGATTGCATTAAGAACTAGTGTATCTATCATTTCCTATACAACATGTATTTTTTAGTAATGTTTATGAATAGTTATTTGGTCAGAATAGGTGAGTGTCAGAAAAATATCCGGACGTTGTGAGAAAAAAGATGCTACGTTAGCACAATGTATAACCACTGATTTCAGCTCTAAATATGCACATTTTCGAACAAAACATAAGTGTATGTATAACCTGATGTTATAGGACTGTCATCTGATGAAGCTTATCAAGGTTAGTCAAAAATTATATATCTTTTGCTGGTTTGTTACGATCGCTAACTTTTGCTGCTGGTAAATGGCTTGTGTTTCTGGCTATTGTGGTAAGCTAATATAATGCTATATTGTGTTTTCGCTGTAAAACACTTAATAAATCGGAAATATTGGCTGGAATCACAAGATGCCTGTCTTTCATTTGCTGTACACCATGTATTTTTCAGAAATGTTTTATGATGAGTATTTAGGTATTTGACGTTGGTGTCTGTAATTACTCTGGCTGCTTCGGTGCTATTTCTGACGGTAGCTGTGATGGTAGCTGCAATGTAAAACTGAATTATAGCTCAAATATGCAAATTTTTCGAACAAAACATAGATTTATTGAATAACATGTTATAAGACTGTCATCTGATGAAGTTGTTTCTTGGTTAGTTTGGTTGGTTCTTGGTTAGTTAGGTTGGTTTTGTGTATGCTACCTGTGCTGTGAAAAATGTCTGTCCTTTTTTGTATTTGGTGGTGAGCTAACATAAATATACGTGGTGTATTCGCTGTAAAACATTTAAAAAATCGGACATGTTGGCTGGATTCACAAGATGTTTATCTTTCAAATGCTGTATTGGACTTGTTAATGTGTGAAAGTTAAATATTTCTAAAAATTATATTTTGAATTTCGCTCCCTGCACTTGAGCTGGCTGTTGTCATAAGTGTACCGACGTCGGGCTTGCAGCCCAAATAAGTTATTTAGGAGAGGTGCTTATTTAACAGATAAAGGGGGTGTTCTTATTTAGGAGAGGTACAGTCAGTGTTGACACACTGAGACGACCACTACATGTATCTGTATGTATCCTTTACACCAGGAGAGCACTGTTTCCCAACTCCAGTCCTCCACTACCCCGACAGTGTTTCCCAACTCCAATCCTCCACTACCCCGACAGTGTTTCCCAACTCCAGTCCTCCAGTACCCCGACACTGTTTCCCAACTCCAGTCCTCCAGTACCCTGACAGTGTTTCCCAACTCCAGTCCTCCAGTACCCCAACAGCCCAACTCCAGTCCTCCACTACCCCAACAGCCCAACTCCAGTCCTCCACTACCCCGACACTGTTTCCCAACTCCAGTCCTCCAGTACCCCGACACTGTTTCCCAACTCCAGTCCTCCACTACCCCGACACTGTTTCCCAACTCCAGTCCTCCAGTACCCCGACACTGTTTCCCAACTCCAGTCCTCCACTACCCCGACACTGTTTCCCAACTCCAGTCCTCCAGTACCCCGACACTGTTTCCCAACTCCAGTCCTCCAGTACCCCGACACTGTTTCCCAACTCCAGTCCTCCAGTACCCCGACACTGTTTCCCAACTCCAGTCCTCCAGTACCCCGACACTGTTTCCCAACTCCAGTCCTCCAGTACCCCGACACTGTTTCCCAACTCCAGTCCTCCAGTACCCCGACACTGTTTCCCAACTCCAGTCCTCCAGTACCCCGACACTGTTTCCCAACTCCAGTCCTCCAGTACCCCGACACTGTTTCCCAACTCCAGTCCTCCAGTACCCCGACACTGTTTCCCAACTCCAGTCCTCCAGTACCCCGACACTGTTTCCCAACTCCAGTCCTCCAGTACCCCGACACTGTTTCCCAACTCCAGTCCTCCAGTACCCCGACACTGTTTCCCAACTCCAGTCCTCCAGTACCCCGACACTGTTTCCCAACTCCAGTCCTCCAGTACCCCGACACTGTTTCCCAACTCCAGTCCTCCAGTACCCCGACACTGTTTCCCAACTCCAGTCCTCCAGTACCCCGACAATATTCATTTTTATTGTAGCCCTGGATATGCACACCTGATTCAACTAATCATGTCAATGTTATGGTCGATCCCTCTGCCATAGCCATGAAGATACTGGATATAGAAGTCTAAGACGGATTTTGCAGTGTCATCCTGTTTCTTTAAAAGTTAAGGTTTATAGTTTGCTCAGTCCCTTAATTAAGCCAGATGTACACTACATGATTTAGCTGTCCCAGACATGTTCTTGAGATAGGAGCCAAAATCCCCACGCTGTTGCCTACTTGGGGTACGTGGCCATCAGCAACGCTAATTTTATGTGAGTGGGTCCAATCCAATCTGAGGGCTACCGATCCAGTCTTTGAGACGTCCCAGATGTCCCAGATATTTTCAAACACGTTTGATTTTATCGGCACAAAATCTGCAATGCTCTTGTAGTGTGAGATGTGCAATGAAAAGTTTTGAGAACGGAGATCAGCAATAGATGAGAGCTAGAATGAGAGCTCACCACAGAAGAAGCCGCTAGAATGAGAGCTCACCACAGAAGAAGACTCTAAAATTAAAGCTCACCACAGAAGAAGTCGCTAAAATGAGAGCTCACCACAGAAGAAGCCGCTAGAATGAGAGCTCACCACAGAAGAAGCCGCTAGAATGAGAGCTCACCACAGAAGAAGCCACTAGAATGAGAGCTCACCACAGAAGAAGCCACTAGAATGAGAGCTCACCACAGAAGAAGCTGCTAGAAGGAGAGCTCACCACAGACGAAGACGCTAAAATTAAAGCTCACCACAGAAGAAGTCGCTAGAATGAGAGCTCACCACAGAAGAAGATGCTAGAATGAGAGCTCACCACAGAAGATGCTGCTAGAATGAGAGCTCACCACAGAAGAAGCTGCTAGAATGAGAGCTCACCACAGAAGAAGCCACTAGAATGAGAGCTCACCACAGAAGAAGCCAGTGAGATGCTGACGTTGTTTCGCATCACCCAGAATGTGTAGACTCTCGAGGAGGAGCGATGACTACTACTATGCATTTGTAATTGCCTTTAAGTTCACAAGCAATGTTATTTAATTCAAAATGTATTGGCTCGATTTCTTTACTCTGCATGGCATGCGTGAATATCTGACTGAAAACATCATGAGGCTACTTTGAATTACATTTTTTTAGTGACACAGCTTGGTGGTATGGAGAATCCTCATGACCAAGTGGAGAATCTTGGAGTGTGTGACACCCAGCTGTGACACATCGTTTGGAAAGACAAAAAAAACTACAGGAAAGATGGTAATTTAAGAGGTCCATCGATGTTAGGATTTTAAAAGTTGTGTAGTGTACTCCCGACTTCAGTAACAGCACTGTTACTGAGATGTTGGTACATCAAGGCAGAAGGAAAACTGATCCGTTCATCTCTTTCTGGTGAAGTTTTGTTCTTTCTCAGTCTCTCCCTTGGTGTAGTGACGATAACACAGGGATGTGTGACTGGGGACTGGGAGGACAGAAACAGACGTTAAACACAGGGATCTATGGCAGAAAACTGGGGACTGGGAGGACAGAAACAGACATTAAACACAGGGATCTATGGCAGAGAACTGGGGACTGGGAGGACAGAAACAGACATTAAACACAGGGATCTATGGCAGAGAACTGGGGACTGGGAGGACAGAAACAACAATTAAAACAGTTCACACGTCTATCTTTCTTAAAGTGCGTGGGACTGAAGGTATGCCTTAGAGGTGTGAACGTGTGACTTCATTTTTCTTTTTGTATAAAAATAAAAAATATCACCAATCACCCAAGTTTATTTATAACAATACAGCGTCTGATTAATTCAGTTAACACCAACAGTTGCGTTATTGGAATTCACTCCACAATATAATAGCGACTGTACTAACAGGACCACTGCACTGTGTACCATCTGTCAATGAGACAATAAGATGACATTGCCCCCATCCACAGGGCACGAGTGGTCACTGAATAGTTTGATGAGCATGATCATGGCCATCACCACATCTCATATAATCTCATTTATTAGATTCTGCTGCTGAGGCAGAATTTTCGACCACCATCAACAAAACACCAAATGATGGATTTTTATGGTGGAAGAATGGTGTTTTATCCCTCCAATAGAGTTCCAGACACTTTTAAAATCTATGCCAAGGTGCATTGAAGCTGTTCTGACTCGTGGTGCCCCAACGCCTTATTAACTTCTTACGGCTGAGATCGGCTGAGATCCCGTTAACTTCTCTAGGATATGTGTGTTTTTGGCCAATAGCCAGGGAAAATGTAGAGAGACAAACAAAAAAAAAAGATATAAAATCAATCAAACTTTCATTAAATCACACATGTAAGATACCAAATTAAAGGTACACTTGTTGTAAATCCAGCCAACGTGTCAGATTTCAAAAAGGCTTTTCAGCTAAAGCATAAGATGCTATTATCTGATGATAGCACAATGTCAACAAAGAGAGAGCAGCATATTTCAACCCTGCCGGCGCTACTCAAAACGCAGATATAAAATATAAAACATGCATTACCTTTGACGAGATTCTTTTGTTGGCACTCCAATATGTCCCATAAACATCACAAATGGTCCTTTTGTTCGATTAATTCCGTCCATATATATCCAAATTGTCCATTTATTTGGCGCGGTTGATCCAGAAAAAAACAGCTTCCAATTTGCGCAAAGTCACTACAAAATATCTAAAAAATTACCTCTAAACTTTGCCAAAACATTTCAAAGTACTTTTGTAATACAACTTAAGGTATTTGTAAACGTTAATAATCGATCAAATTGAAGACGGGTCTATCTGTTTTCAATACAGGAGAGCAACAAACTAACGCTACTTTTTTTAGTCTTGCGCAACTCTCAAACAGTACACATGACGTTACACTGCTTCCTGATGGCCTTTTTCTTCATTGCACAAATGAATAACCTCAACCTATTTCCTAAGACTGGTGACATCCAGTGGAAGCAGTAGGAACTGAAAACAGGGTGATTAGAAATCCAGTATTCCAATTAAACTCATTGAACAGACAGTGACTTAAAAAAATAAAATAATTAATGGTTAGTCCTCGGGGTTTTGCCTGCTACATAAGTTCTGTTATACTTACAGATATGATTGTCAGGACCCGGTACGAACTCAGGTCTCCGGTGAGAGAAACAGTCACTTAGTAAACTGAGCCACTAATATTCGGCAGAACCCAGAAGATGAGGCAGACACAGCAGTACTTGAGACGGTGATTTAATAAAGTAAAAAGGAAAAGATCTTCAGGCAAAAATATAAATCCACAACGTCAAAAGTAATTCCAAGAGAAAAAATTGATATCCTCCAAGACACAAGGAAAATCCACAAAGTGGTAAGAACAGCAGGGAAAAAACAAACCTCAAAAGAATAATCAAAAATAAACATGAACAAAACCAGAGTACCTCAAGAAAATCCAACTGGAGAAACAAATGTTCACAGCATGGCTGGGGCTGGGTGCTAACATTCAAACACAGAGCAAAGAACTGAGGAACACTTAGGGTTTAAATACATTCAAGGGAAATGAGGCACAGGTGCAAATAATAACTGGAACAAGGGAAAAAACAAAAGGGTCAAAAAAGCACAATGTACGAGGCCGTTTAAATTGGGCAAAATTTTTTACAAAGTGAAAACAGCGCCCCCTTATTGACAAGAAGTTTTAAGGTTGCTGCCTGGGCTTCCCGAAACTCGGGATTCGGGGTCGCCTCAGCTAGGCATACACATAATGTCAGAACTGGACCAGCAGCTAGAACGTAACTACTTGTTTTATGTTTTTATTATGGTTTAAACAGAAGGCTGTGAATTTTGGGCCTGCTCTGAAATATGTGATAGTTGGCTTCTAACCGAGTTGGACAAAGTGGGTTTGGTGTCAGTTTGTATCAGTTTGGTGTCAGAATGATATCTTATTGACTGATGGATTCAACAGGGAAAAACCATCACCAAAATGGACATGTTGAAATCAACACAATGAGCAATGGGCCAGTCAATTTTGCTTTTCTGCAGTATTTTTGAGCATGTCAAAATCGTGATGGGAAATGCCCATTGAAACATATTGCAAAAGGACAGCCGTGCGCCTGGTGATTGGAACGGGCTACCAGGAGCAAATTTTTGAAATGGTTTTGAATGCCTTTAGGAGGGAGCACCCCCACCTGTGCCCATCCAATAGTGGTCATTTTGGACATGTTTTTAAAAAATCGTCTCACCTCTCTCACCATGCATGGCAAATAGACCATCTAGGTTGATTCATGGCTTAACATAGTGCTATATATCATTTGGGCAGTATAAATGCCATTTGGACATGGTTCACTGACTTTTGGGTTCTGAAAACGACTTCCTATGATCATATATGGCAAATGGACATAACATCCGGATTTGGCACTTTCAGTACTTTCATATTGCATTTGGACATTTCTTATGGCATTTGGCAATGGTTCACTGACTTTTGACTTTGACTTTGACTTCCTATGATATCATATTGCAAATGGACAAAACATGTGCCTTATGGACAAGTAAAAAAAATATGACAATAAAATATGACAAAGATATGTTCATACAGTTCTTATACATGTATAATTGACAAAAAATTGAAAGATTTTCGAAAAACGGTCCAGAAATAACTTTTTTAGAGGATGATAGATTTTAGATTTTTTTTTCAAAATTTGACACTTGGTTCTTGACTTGTCCATTTGCAATATAAAAATTGTGTACTGTAAATGTACTGTTCACCATCTTTGGGATTTTTGCTGTACGACACTTGGCATTTGCCATATGCCATTTGCAATATGGTTTGCATGAACTGTTGTCCAATTAATGGGTATTTGTGATTGTGTATATGTTTCGTCCAATTGCAATATGTTCCCTCTCATTTTTGTCCATTTCAGTGGGGTATTCCCTTACCACCTTCAAGTCACACCTTAAGTCACACCTTAAGTCCCACCTTCAAGTAAATTAAACCCCACTAGGGTATGTGGGATGCTAGCGTCCCACCAGGCCAACATCCAGTGAAATTGCAGAGCGCCAAATTCATTATAAAAATTCAGAAAACATACAAGTATTTTACATAAGTTTAAAGATTAACTTCTTGTGAATCCAACCACGGTGTCAGATTTCAAAAAGGCTTTACGGCAAAAGCATACCTTACGATTATTTGAGAACATCGCCCAGCAGACGAATAATTTCAAACAGTAACCAGCCAAATAAAAGAGTTACACAAGTCAGAAATAGAGATAAAATGTATCACTTACCTTTGATGATCTTCATATGGTTGCATTCAGAAGACATTCATTTACTCAATAAATGTTTGTTTTGTTCGATAAAGTCTCTCTTTATATCCCAAATCCTCCGTTTTGTTCGCGCGTTTTCTTCCACAGGCTCAAACGCAGTCAGAACAGGCAGACAAAATATCCAAATTGTATCCGTAAAGTTCATAGAAACATGTCAAACGATGTTTGTATTCAATCCTCACGTTGTTTTTAGCCTAAATAATCGATAATATTTCAACCGGACAATAACGTCGACAATATAAAAGATAAACAAGAAAGGCACTCTCTCGGTCACGCGCATGAAAAAGCTCTGTGACACTGCAGGGTCCACTCAATCAGACTGCTCTTACTCCCTAATTTTTCAGAATACAAGCCTGAAACGATTTCTAAAGACTGTTGACATCTAGTGGAAGGCATAGGAACTGCAATTTGAGTCCTAAATCAATGGATACGGTAATGGCATTGAATAGAAAACTACAAAACAAAACAAAAAATCCTACTTCCTGGATGGATTTGTCTCAGGTTTTCGCCTGACAAATCAGTTCTGTTATACTCAGAGACACTATTTTAACAGTTTTGGAAACTTTAGAGTATTTTCTATCCAAATCTACCAATTATATGCATATCCTATCTTCTGGGCCTGAGTAGCAAGCAGTTTAATTTGTGCATGCTTTTCATCCAAAATTCCGAATGCTGCCCCCTACCCTAGTTAAGTTAAAACATAAATAGTAATAAAATAAATCACTCGGTCACATCTTCACACGTTCAATGGTTCATTTGTGGCATTCATCACCCCTCATACACTTCTATCTTATCTATGTTTTGCTATAGTCTTACACACACAGAGATACACACACACGCACACACACACACACACACACTCACTTCTATGTTCTCAGTGCTGACAAACACAGCCTGCGATAAAAGCATTTTAAAACAAATCCCTTTTTTCCCTCAGAACAATGACCTAAATGTAGACCCTGCTGCCAACTCTATAACTGCTCAACCAGCTCCACCAGAGGCCACGGTGTGTGTGTGTGTGTGTGTGTGTGTGTGTGTGTGTGTGTGTGTGTGTGTGTGTGTGTGTGTGTGTGTGTGTGTGTGTGTGTGTGTGCGTGTGCGTGTGCGTGTGTGAGTGCGTGTGTGTGTGTATTAGACCGCGTGTGTGTATTAGACAGTAAGTGTTTGTGCATGAGTGTACGTATCTGTGTGTGTATGTGTGTGTGTGTGTGTGTGTGTGTGTGTGTGTGTGTGTGTGTGTGTGTGTGTGTGTGTGTGTGTGTGTGTGTGTGTGTGTGTGTGTGTGTGTGTGTGTGTGTGTGTGTGTGTGCCCAGGCATTCATGTATGTGTGCAAGAGTGTAAGTGAGTGTGGTGTCCTGTGGGTGCATTGGCACTCTGTGTGTCTGCCAGTCCTGTTGCCCTTTTCCCCTGCAATCCCACTTCTATTTGAGGCCACTGATTGTTCTGCCTCTGTTCTGTGCTCCCACGGTGGACCGATTCAAAGCCTTGGCCTTTGGCTCATTTTAAGTGCTGTGAACTACGACAGAACAGCAAGGCCCGGGACTCAGACTCACATGCCAACTGGAATTGATTTGGACATCATCACATCATCACAGCTCCAAGCATGAAACCAGCCAGATCGCTCAAGATTGGCTTCGAAATTGAACGTCCTCAGGATGTTAGGAAATGCCTTAAAAATCGACCACTAGGGACAACAGTGAGAGCTATTGTCATAAAGTAGGCTTGGGTTTTGCTAGGGCATTGAGGACAGGGGTGGCGGATGGCTGTAATCCCATCACTCCGTAGTCAAAGGTCACGTGTTTAATCGCAGTTGTAGACAGTCCATTATTTTATTTTTTTATTATTATTATTATACTTTTATTGTAATCGCATGACTCCGGAGTCAAAGGTCACGTGTTCAATCCCAGTGGTAGATGTTATTATTTTTTATTATCCCAAACCTTAACCCTTAATTTAACCATTCAGAATGAATGCTTACATTTAAAGCAGCAATCAGCATTTTCTACATCCATTTTGGACTTAATTATATGTCCCCATTGATTCTTGAAGAATGCGACTTATAAATGCCTCATGAGTTTATTTTAACTGTGGTACCCCATCAGAACCAAAAATATAAGTTTGTTTCAGTCAAATATTGGTAAACACAGTAAATGTAAACAAATGTGGTTAGAACTCTAATTTTGATATCATGGATGGTCACTCCTTGCATCCTTAGCCCTGTCTATGAATTAGAGAGTGGTTACAGTGGGGATAAATGACTGGACTGTATAAAGTGTTTGATTTGAACAATCATTTATATTAAATGATAATATATATATTAATATTAGTCTGTTCATTTCCTGTTTCTGCAATTCCATAACCCAGATACTCTACAGATTATGTACCATCGTCCACCAAAGCAAGTGGAAGAGAGCAAGAGAGCAAGAGAGCAAGAGAGCAAGAGAGAGAGAGAGAGAGAGAGAGAGAGAGAGAGAGAGAGAGAGAGAGACAAGAAAAACAAAGCATGAGATTATTAAAAAAACAATAGTTTTTTCCCTTGAGGGTTATCTTTCATCTGGAATGATGAAAATATTTTCCACAAGGAGATAGTTTCAATTGATTGGATGATTGCATTGCTGATTGAATTGTTTGGATGGCGTGTGTTTGTTGTTTCCCTACGTATCTGGTATCTCTGTGACACTGCAGGAGAACCATCAGGAGTTTGGGACACGGTGACTGCACTTCAAACGTGAGCAGAGAGGAGAAGGACACTGTGTCCTAGGAAAGAGAAGGACACTGTGTCCTAGGAAAGAGAAGGACACTGTGTCCTAGGAAAGAGAAGGACACTGTGTCCTAGGAAAGAGAAGGACACTGTGTCCTAGGAAAGAGAAGGACACTGTGTCCTAGGAAAGAGAAGGACACTGTGTCCTAGGAAAGAGAAGGACACTGTGTCTTAGGAAAGAGAAGGACACTGTGTCCTAGGAAAGAGAAGGACACTGTGTCCTAGGAAAGAGAAGGACACTGTGTCCTAGGAAAGAGAAGATGAAACAGCGAGAGAGAGAAAGGAAAGGTGGGCTTCCCGAGTGGTGCAGCGGTCTAAGACACTGCACTGCAGTGCTAGAGTCAGAACGGGAGATGCGCGATGGCACAAGACTGTAATTACCAATTGGATATCACGAAAAAGGGGTAAAAAGTACCCTCACATTTTTTTTCTAAAACTTTTTTTGTTAATGAAAGAGGAAACATGTAAGAGACAAACAGAGGAGAAGAAAGGAACGAGGGAGGAGAAGAGAGAGGAAGAAAGAAAATACAAAGTTGAATATTCATGTGCTTGGGGATCGTCTGAGAGAACCATGACGCCAAAGCTCTTTCTCTTCAATAAACCAGCTCCCACCCACCTATCTATAGACCTCCAGCCCCTCTCCAACCCTCCCCCCTGTTAAACTAATCCTCATGCCCAGTTCAGTGCCTGGGCTGTGGGGACTGATCATGGCTCTCTCCCCTGTAGCCTGTGGGGCTCCAGAGCACTGACGCTAACTCTGTGTGTAATAGGATCAGGGCCCAGTGGAGCCAGGAGGCCTCAGGAAAGCACTGCTGTGGTGATGATTTGGGGCTCCTCTCTGATATGTCAGTCTGTGAGAGTTTGGGAGGGAATGAAACGCAGTCACTCACACAGTCTCTCTCTCTCTCTCTCTCTCTCTCTCTCTCTCTCTCTCTCTCTCTCTCTCTCTCTCTCTCTCTCTCTCTCTCTCTCTCTCTCTCTCTCTCTCTCTCTCTCTCTCTCTCACTCTCATATAGACTATATACACAACCTCACACATATGATAAATAAATGCACAAAAGTTTGTATTTGACAGGACCACAAACCTATTAAAACATGTTGACACTCAGTTTAGGAGTTGACATGAGGTTGTCACACACTCCCCAGTGCAGTTAGTACGAGTTGACCATGTTCATCCCTTCTGGATTGTCCGGTCTAACCACTGACCATGGTGTCTGAGAGGACACATTATTCCATATTCAGGAGGAGAAACGTCCATTTCCGAAGTGTTCCTGTCACAATAGATATACACCGAGTGTAGAAAACATAAGGAACACCTGTTCTTTCCATGACATAGACTGACCAGGTGAATCCAGGTGTGAGTTATGATCCCTTATTGATGTCACTTATTTAAATCCACTTCAAATCAGTGTAGATGAAGGGGAGGAGACAGGTTACAGAAGGAGTTTTAAGCCTTGAGACAATTGAGACATGGATTGTGTATGTGTGCCATTCATAACGTGAATGGGCCAGACAAATGAACGGGGAATGGTAGGTGCCAGGCGTACTGTTTTGAGTGTTTCAAGAACTGCAACGTTGGTGGGTTTTTCATGCTCAACAGTTTTCCGTGTGTATCAAGAATGGTCAACAACACAAAGGACATCCAGACAACTTGACACAACTGTGGGAAGCATTAGAGTCACCATGGGCCAGCATCCCTGTGGAACGCTTTTCAACACCTTGTAGAGTGCAAATTGAGGCTTTTCTGAGGGCAACAGGAGGTGCAACTCAATATTAGGAAGGTGTTCCTAATGTTTTGTACACTCAGTGTATGTGGATGTGTGTTGCAAGATAAGTAGCGCTTTTTGAGGTCAGTTCGGTTTAAGTTTGTTTAAAAAAAATGTAGTTTCAATGTTTTATTTAAAACATTAAATGAACTATGCACTATTTGGGTTGAATGCTGTAACAGAATAAAACAATGACTAAAAGTCCCATGATGGTAGTGACTGTCCATTACTGCTTATCACTTATTGACCATCATTTATTCACATGACTTTAATATAAAATGTCAGCTGTTGTGTATATTACATTCGTTTCATTTAATGACTTTATTATTTAGTTCCCAAGTCATCATCTCATCTCTATAGAGCTGCTGTCTGTCAAAATCACTATTTTAATAGTTCACATTCTTCTGTCTCTTCCATAGCCTAAAAGAAACACAGACCGGACAAGTAGATGCGCAATGGATTATGGTCATTGTAGTTCATTCCCACGTTTTATGCGCTAAACTCTGTCGAATATTGGCCCTGTTGGAAATTACTACTCCCTACCGCATCGCACCGTTATCTAATTAATCTCTAGAGGACCTGTGCAATGTGTAAATTGAGATGTGTAAACAGGCAATTATTCAGTGGTGGAAAAAGTAACCAATTATCATACTTGAGTAAAAGTAAAGATACCTTAATAGAAAATGAGTCAAGTAAAAGTGAAAGTAACACAGTAAAATACTACTTGAGTAAAAGTCTAAAAGTATTTGGTTTTAAATGTATCAAAAGTCAATGTAATCGTTAAAACATACTTAAGTAACAAAAGTAAAAGTATAAATCATTTCAAGCTCCTTACAATAAGCAAACCAGACAGCAATATTATTGTATATATATTTTTTAAACGAATAGCCAGGTTGCACACTTCAACACTCAGACATAGTTTACAAACGAAGCATTTGTGTTTAAGGAGTCTGCCAGATTAGAGGCAGTAGGGATGACCAGGGATGTTCTCTTGATAACTATGTGAATTAGACAATATTCCTGTCCTGCTAAGCATTCAAAATGTAACGAGTCTCTTTTGGGTGTCAGAGACAATGTACAGATTTTCTTTAGGAATGTAGTGGAGTAAAAATATAAGTTTTCAGAAATATAAATAGTAAAGTAAAGTACAGATACCGGAGAAAACTACTTAAGTAGTACTTTAAAGTATTTTTACTGAAGTACTTTACACCATTGCAGTTAGTTATTTAAAAACCTTTAAAAAAAGTGATATTTCAGTTAATCGATCAACGCTATAACCAAGTGAAAAGAAACTCATTCCCAATCAAAAGATGCTACTCTGTATTTACAGCTGCTGTAGGGCTCAGCATCTAGATAGAGAAAATCAATAGAGTGTTACAAAGCTGTCATCTAGACAAAGGGTGGCTATTTGAAGAATCTCAAATATAAAATATATTTATATTTGTTTAACACTTTTTTGGTTACTACATGATTCCATATGTGTTATTTCATAGTTTTGAGATGTTCTAAAACTTTTGACCGGTAGTGTAGATCATTTTTTTTATTTACCTGTATTTTATTTAACCAGGTAAGTTCACTGAGAACACATTCTCATTTAAAGCAACGTCCTGGAGAATAGTTACAGGAGAGAGGAGGGGGATGAATGAGCCAGTTGGAAGCTGGGGATGATTAGGTGACCATGATGGTTTGAGGGCCAGATTGGGAATTTAGCCTGGACACCAGGGTCCTGTAGGAATACAGGAAGTAATCTGAATTGAGCCTTTAGCTATCGGCAGTATGCCGGATAGCTCGTCAACACAGGACCTAGTCTCTCCCCAACTCAGAGACCCAGCTGGTGTATGAAAGCCCAGCCACCAAACACCGAGCACCAAGCCATTGCTTTCTAATCCAGGGATGGAATTCCTATTTATACACAAACTGCAAAGTAACGGGGATTTCTGAACACAAATGTCTGTGGGATTTTGTTTTTTGATAACTTTTGTGATTCAGGATATCCAGGATACAGGCAATATCTTATATATCAGCTCAAAACAGGGAAAAAAATGAAATTGAAAGTACATTTTTCTTTTCAGAGGTAGTCCTAAATCATACCAAACACCAAGCAGGATCTCACATCAGATACAAACAGGATACACACACACACACACACACACACACACACACACACACACACACACACACACACACACACACACACACACACACACACACACCTCTACAGGTTTAGGGTTTACCACAGTATGACTGGACAGGTTTAGGGTTGTCTACAGTATGACTGGACAGGTTTAGGGTTGTCTACAGTATGACTGGACAGGTTTAGGGTTATCTACAGTATGACTGGACAGGTTTGGGGTTGTCTACAGTATGACTGGACAGGTTTAGAGTTTTACTACAGTATGACTGGACAGGTTTAGGGTTGGACAGGTTTAGGGTTGTCTACAGTATGACTGGACAGGTTCAGGGTTGTCTACAGTATGACTGGACAGGTTCAGGGTTGTCTACAGTATGACTGGACAGGTTTAGGGATGGACAGGTTTACGGTTTTCTACTGTATGACTGGACAGGTTTAGGGTTGTCTACATTATGACTGAACAGGTTCAGGGTTGTCTACAGTATGACTGGACAGGTTCAGGGTTGTCTACAGTATGACTGGACAGGTTTAGGGTTGTCTACAGTATGACTGGACAAGTTTAGAGTCGTCTACAGTATGACTGGACAGGTTTAGGGATGGACAGGTTTACGGTTTTCTACTGTATGACTGGACAGGTTTAGGGTTGTCTACAGTATGACTGGATAGGTTTAGGGTTGTCTACAGTATGACTGGACAGGTTTAGGGTTGTCTACAGTACGACTTGACAGGTTTAGGGTTGTCTACAGTATGACTTGACAGGTTTAGGGTTGTCTACAGTATGACTGGACAGGTTTAGGGTTGTCTACAGTATGACTGGACAGGTTTAGGGTTGTCTACAGTATGACTGGACAGGTTTAGGGTTGTCTACAGTACGACTTGACAGGTTTAGGGTTGTCTACAGTATGACTGGACAGGTTTAGGGTTGTCTACAGTATGACTGGACAGGTTTAGGGTTGTCTACAGTATGACTGGACAGGTTTAGGGTTGTCTACAGTATGACTGGACAGGTTTAGGGTTGTCTACAGTATGACTTGACAGGTTTAGGGTTGTCTACAGTATGACTGGACAGGTTTAGGGTTGTCTACAGTATGACTGGACAGGTTTAGGGTTGTCTATAGTATGAGCAGACAGGTTTAGGGGTATCTACAATATGACTGGACAGGTTTAGGGTTGTCTACAGTATGACTGGACAGGTTTAAGGTTGTCTACAGTATGACTGGACAGGTTTAGGGTTGTCTACAGTATGACTGGACAGGTTTAGGGCTATCTACAGTATGACTGGACAGGTTTAGGGTTGTCTACAGTATGACTGAACAGGTTTGGGTTGTCTACAGTATGACTGGACAGGTTTAGGGTTGTCTACAGTATGACTGGACAGGTTTAGGGTAATATACAGTATGACTGGACAGGTTTAGGGTAATCTACAGTATGACTTGACAGGTTTAGGGTAATCTACAGTATGACTGGACAGGTTTATGGTTGTCTACAGTATGACTTGACAGGTTTAGGGATGTCTACAGTATGACTGGACAGGTTCAGGGTTGTCTACAGTATGACTGGACAGGTTTTTGGTTGTCTACAGTATGACGGGACAGGTTTAGGGTTTTCTACAGTATGACGGGACAGGTTTAGGGTTTTCTACAGTATGACGGGACAGGTTTAGGGTTGTCTACAGTATGACTGGACAGGTTTAGGGTAATCTACAGTATGACTTGACAGGTTTAGGGTTGTCTACAGTATGACTGGACAGGTTTAGGGTTGTCTACAGTATGACTTGACAGGTTTAGGGTTGTCTACAGTATGACTGGACAGGTTCAGGGTTGTCTACAGTATGACTGGACAGGTTTATGGTTGTCTACAGTGTGACGGGACAGGTTTAGGGTTTTCTACAGTATGACTGGACAGGTTTAGGGTTGTCTACAGTATGACTGGACAGGTTTAGGGTTGTCTACAGTATGACTGGACAGGTTTAGGGTTGTCTACAGTATGACTGGACAGGTTTAGGGTTGTCTACAGTATGATTTGACAGGTTTAGGGTTGTCTACAGTATGACTTGACAGGTTTAGGGTTGTCTACAGTATGACTGGACAGGTTTAGGGTTGTCTACAGTATGACTGGACAGGTTTAGGGTTGTCTACAGTTTGACTTGACATGTTTAGGGTTGGACAGGTTTATGGTTGTCTACAGTATGACTGGACAGGTTCAGGGTTGTCTACAGTATGACTGGACAGGTTCAGGGTTGTCTACAGTATGACTGGACAGGTTTAGGGATGGACAGGTTTACGGTTTTCTACTGTATGACTGGACAGGTTTAGGGTTGTCTACATTATGACTGAACAGGTTCAGGGTTGTCTACAGTATGACTGGACAGGTTCAGGGTTGTCTACAGTATGACTGGACAGGTTTAGGGTTGTCTACAGTATGACTGGACAAGTTTAGAGTCGTCTACAGTATGACTGGACAGGTTTAGGGATGGACAGGTTTACGGTTTTCTACTGTATGACTGGACAGGTTTAGGGTTGTCTACAGTATGACTGGATAGGTTTAGGGTTGTCTACAGTATGACTGGACAGGTTTAGGGTTGTCTACAGTACGACTTGACAGGTTTAGGGTTGTCTACAGTATGACTTGACAGGTTTAGGGTTGTCTACAGTATGACTGGACAGGTTTAGGGTTGTCTACAGTATGAATGGACAGGTTTAGGGTTGTCTCCAGTATGACTGGACAGGTTTAGGGTTGTCTACAGTACGACTTGACAGGTTTAGGGTTGTCTACAGTATGACTGGACAGGTTTAGGGTTGTCTACAGTATGACTGGACAGGTTTAGGGTTGTCTACAGTATGACTGGACAGGTTTAGGGTTGTCTACAGTATGACTGGACAGGTTTAGGGTTGTCTACAGTTTGACTGGACAGGTTTAGGGTTGTCTACAGTATGACTGGACAGGTTTAGGGTTGTCTACAGTATGACTGGACAGGTTTAGGGTTGTCTACAGTATGACTGGACAAGTTTAGGGTTGTCTATAGTATGAGCAGACAGGTTTAGGGGTATCTACAATATGACTGGACAGGTTTAGGGTTGTCTACAGTATGACTGGACAGGTTTAAGGTTGTCTACAGTATGACTGGAAAGGTTTAGGGTTGTCTACAGTATGACTGGACAGGTGTAGGGCTATCTACAGTATGACTGGACAGGTTTAGGGTTGTCTACAGTATGACTGAACAGGTTTGGGTTGTCTACAGTATGACTGGACAGGTTTAGGGTTGTCTACAGTATGACTGGACAGGTTTAGGGTAATCTACAGTATGACTGGACAGGTTTAGGGTAATCTACAGTATGACTTGACAGGTTTAGGGTAATCTACAGTATGACTGGACAGGTTTATGGTTGTCTACAGTATGACTTGACAGGTTTAGGGATGTCTACAGTATGACTGGACAGGTTCAGGGTTGTCTACAGTATGACTGGACAGGTTTTTGGTTGTCTACAGTATGACGGGACAGGTTTAGGGTTTTCTACAGTATGACGGGACAGGTTTAGGGTTTTCTACAGTATGACGGGACAGGTGTAGGGTTGTCTACAGTATGACTGGACAGGTTTAGGGTAATCTACAGTATGACTTGACAGGTTTAGGGTTGTCTACAGTATGACTGGACAGGTTTAGGGTTGTCTACAGTATGACTTGACAGGTTTAGGGTTGTCTACAGTATGACTGGACAGGTTCAGGGTTGTCTACAGTATGACTGGACAGGTTTATGGTTGTCTACAGTGTGACGGGACAGGTTTAGGGTTTTCTACAGTATGACTGGACAGGTTTAGGGTTGTCTACAGTATGACTGGACAGGTTTAGGGTTATCTACAGTATGACTGGACAGGTTTAGGGTTGTCTACAGTATGACTGGACAGGTTTAGGGTTGTCTACAGTATGATTTGACAGGTTTAGGGTTGTCTACAGTATGACTTGACAGGTTTAGGGTTGTCTACAGTATGACTGGACAGGTTTAGGGTTGTCTACAGTATGACTGGACAGGTTTAGGGTTGTCTACAGTTTGACTTGACAGGTTTAGGGTTGGACAGGTTTAGGGTTGTCTACAGTATGACTGAACAGGTTTAGTGTTGTCTACAGTATGACTGGACAGGTTTAGGGTTGTCTACAGTATGACTGGACAGGTTTAGGGTTCTCTACAGTATGACTTGACAGGTTTAGGGTAATCTACAGTATGTATGATTGTAGTCTTCTCTTTTATGCATCAGTT
Organism: Salvelinus alpinus; assembly: GCF_045679555.1. Taxonomy (NCBI): domain Eukaryota; kingdom Metazoa; phylum Chordata; class Actinopteri; order Salmoniformes; family Salmonidae; genus Salvelinus; species Salvelinus alpinus. Next base: position 8,741,082 of record NC_092093.1, on the reverse strand, counting down.
CCAGGTACCATCCATTTCACCCATTGCTGTTTCATCCATAATAATGATATGGTCTCACACCTGCCTGGCACCTGAGTAAAGAATGGATGAGAGGTGTGTGTGTGTGTGTGTGTGTGTGTGTGTGTGTGTGTGTGTGTGTGTGTGTGTGTGTGTGTGTGTGTGTGTGTGTGTGTGTGTGTGTGTGTGTGTGTGTGTGTGTGTGTGTGTGTGTGTGTGTGTGTGTGTGTGTGTGTGTGTGTGTGTGTGTATATATATATATATAGCCTGTTTGTACCTGATGAGAGACCCTGCCTGGAATATGTATGATTTAGGAATACCTCTGTAAAGAAATATACTTTCAATTTCATTTTTTTTCTATGTTTAGAGCTGATATATAAGACATAGCCTGTATCCTGGATATCCTGAAGCACAAAAGTGATCAAAAACCAACCGACATTTGTGTTCAGAAATCCCCATTACTTTACAGTTTGTGTATAAATAGGAATTCCATCCCTGGATTAGAAAGCAATGGCTTTGTGCTTGGTGTTTGGTGGCTGGGCTTTCATACACCAGCTGGGTCTCTGAGTTGGGGAGAGACTAGGTCCTGTGTTGACGAGCTATCCGGCATACTGCCGATAGCTAAAGGCTCAATTCAGATTTACTTCCTGTATTCCTACAGGACCCAGAGTCAGATTACTTATTGTTTTCTTATGGGACCCAGAGAGGTTGAGATGCATTTGAATCGCTGTTTGCCTGCAAGCTGAAATCCAACCACAAAATCACTAAGTTCTAACACCAACTCTCAGCCTGCGTCCCAAATGGCAACCTTTTCCAGTACAAAGCCTTATGGGATATGGTCAAAAGGAAGTGCAGTGTAGGGACTAGGAGGCTATTTGGGATGTAGCTTCAAACTATGAAATGACTCAATTGCACTGTGTAGGGTGCTGTCTTTCGGATGGGACGTTAAACGGGTGTCCTGACTCTCTGTGGTCACTAAAGATCCCATGGCACTTATCTTAAGATAAGCCTGGTGTCCAGGCTAAATTCCCAATCTGGCCCTCATACCATCATGTTCACCTAATCATCCCCAGCTTCCAACTGGCTCATTCATCCCCCTCCTCTCCCCTGTAACTATTCTCCAGGACGTTGCTGTAAATGAGAATGTGTTCTCAGTGAACTTACCTGGTTAAATAAAATACAGGTAAATAAAAAATGATCTACACTACCGGTCAAACGTTTTAGAACACCTCAAATCTATGAAATAACACAAATGGAATCATGTAGTAACCAAAAGAGTGTTAAACAAATATAAATATATTTGAGATTTGAGATTCTTCAAATAGCCTAGATGACAGCTTTGCACACCCTTAGCATTCTCTCAACCAGCTCCATGAGGTAGTCACCTGGAATGCATTTCAATTATCAGGTGTGCCTTCTTAAAAGTTAATTTGTGGAATTTATTTCCTTCGTAAAGCATTTAAACCAATCAGTTGTGTTGTGACAAGGTAGGGGTGGTATACAGAAGATTGCCCTCTATGGTAAAAGACCAAGTCCATATTATGACAAGAACAGCTCAAATAAGCAAAGAGAAACAAAAGTCCATCATTAGTTTAAGACATGAAGGTCGGTCAATACGGAACATTTCAAGAACTTTGAAAGATTCTTCGAGTGCAGTCGCAAAAACCATCAACCGCTATGATGAAACCGCTACAGGAAAGGAAAACCCAGAGTTACCTATGATGCAAAAGGTCAGTAGAGTTACCAGCCTCAGAAATTGCAGCCCAAATAAATGCTTCACAGAGTTCAAGTAACAGGCACATCTCAACATCAACTGTTCCGAGGAGACTGCGTGAATCAGGCCTTCATGGTCGAATTGCTGCAAAGAAACCACTACTAAAGGACACCAATAATAAGAAGAGACTTGCTTGGGCCAAGAAACACGAGCAATGGACATTAGACCTGTGGAAATCTGTCCCTTAGTCTGGAGTCCAAATTTGAGATTTTTTGTTTCCAACCGCTGTGTCTTTGTGAGACGCGGTGTGGGTGAACGGATGATCTCATGTGTATTTCTCACCATAAAGCATGGAGGAGGAGATGTTTAGGTGTGGGGGTGCTTTGTTGGTGACACTCTCAGTGAATTATTTAGAATTCAAGGCACACTTAACCAACATGGCTACCACAGCATTCTGCAGCGATACGCAATACATATGGTTTGGGCTTGGTGGGACTATCATTTTCTTTTGTTAACTGGAAAATGACTCAACACACCTCCAGGACGTGTAAGGTCTATTTTACCAAGAAGGTTATTGATGGAGTGCTGCATCAGATGACCGGCCTCCACAATCCCCCGACCTCAACCCAATTGAGATGGTTTGGGATGAGTCAGACTGCAGAGGGAAGGGAAAGCAGCTAACAAGTGCTCAGCATATCTGGGAACTCCTTCAAGACTGTTGGAAAAGCATTCCAGGTGAAGCTGGTTGAGAGAATGCCAAGAGTGTGCAAAGCTATTATCCAGGCCAAGGGTGGGTATTTGATAAATCACAAATATTAAATATATTTTGATTTGTTTAATCCTTTTTTGGTTACTACATGATTCCATGTGTGTTATTTCATAGTTTTGATGTCTTCACCATTATTCTACAATGTAGAAAATATAAAAAATAAAGAAAAACTCTTGAATGAGTAGGTGTTCTAAAACTTTTGAACGGTAGAGTTTATCTCTCTCAACCATCCATACGATTGAACTGTGAGACGTCAGCTAAAGCAGCTGATTAGAAGGCATTCAAAGCCTAGAAAGCCGACTTCATAACTTCTATCTGATGACATCATAACTTCTGTCTGATGACGTCATAACTTTTGTCTGATGACTTCATAACTTCTGATGACATCATAACGTCTATCTGATGACATCATAACTTCTATCTGATGACTTCATAACTTCTGATGACATAACTTTTATTTGACAACTTCAACTCCTCCACAGCTCTTTCAACGAAGCTCTAAAGTTTCCTTATACGAGCACACAAACACCAATCAACATTTTCCCTCTACTATGAGAATCGTTTCAGCTGCTTGTTGGTCCAATTCATTTCTTACTTTAAACTTTTTAGGAACATTTTAGACAACCTTCTATAGATAATGACCGGGTTTCGATGAACAAAAATCTTTCTTCATTAGCTGGCTGAGTGGTTTAAAAACACTCTGGCTGTGTCCCAAATGCCTGTGTCCCAAATGCCTGTGTCCCAAATGCCTGTGTCCCAAATGCCTGTGTCTCAAATAACTCCATCCCAAATGTGTGCATCCCAAATAACTGTGTCCCAAATAACTGTGTCCCAAATGGAAGTAGCACACTAGCATAAAGCGAATAGGGTGCCATATGGGAGGCAGATTATTTAATTGATCGCTATGAAGGCAGGGACCTGCACTTACAAGAGCTATCAAGAGAGAAGGAGGAAAGGAGGAAGAGAGGGATAGAGAGAGGAGGAAGACAGAGATAGAGAGAAGAGGAAGAGAGAGATAGAGAGAGGAGTAAGACTGGGATAGAGAGAGGAGGAAGAGAGAGATAGAGAGAAGAAGAAGACTGGGATAGAGAGAGGAGGAAGACAGGGATAGAGAGAGGAGGAAGACAGGGATAGAGAGAGGAGGAAGAGAGAGATAGAGAGAAGAAGAAGACTGGGATAGAGAGAGGAGGAAGACAGGGATAGAGAAAGGAGGAAGATGGGGATAGAGAGAGGAGGAAAACAGGGATAGAGAGAGGAGGAAGACAGGGATAGAGAGAGGAGGAAGACATGGATAGAGAGAGGAGGAAGACATGGATAGAGAGAGGAGGAAGACAGGGATAGAGAGAGGAGGAAGACGGGGATAGAGAGAGGAGGAATACAGAGATAGAGAGAAGAAGAAGACAGGGCTAGAGAGAGGAGGGAGACAGGGATAGAGAGAGGAGGAAGACGGGGATAGGGAGAGGAGGAAGACGGGGATAGAGAGAGGAGGAAGACAGAGATAGAGAGAAGAAGAAGACAGGGATAGAGAGAGGAGGGAGACAGGGATAGAGAGAGGAGTAAGACAGGGGTAGAGGCTTTTACGGCTGACAGGGTTATTTTTAAGACAGGAAACAAAGCAGCATGAAAGATAGGATGGCTAGTTAGAGACTTTCAGAAGTCGTAGCTGTCTCGACATGAATCAGGGATGAGGTACAGGAGGCAATGGATGGAAAATTGGCAAATTGTTGATGTTTGATTGATTTATTAATTTATTGATTGGTTATATTTCTTAATCTACTGTAAGTATACACATAAATACATATTTCAGCAGATAGATTACCTCTCACGTTATGACTGATGTCAAGCATAACTTCTACAAGTCTCACGGAACCTACAACCGTATATTCAATTAACTGACCCATGATATGCACAGCATACTTTTGTGTAACCAATGTGAAATGGCTAGCTAGTTAGCGGTGGTGCGCGCTAATAGCGTTTCAATCGGTGACGTCACCCGCTCTGAGACCTTGGAGTAGTTGTTCCCCTTGCTCTGCAAGGGCCACGGCTTTTGTGGAGCGATGGGTAACGATGCTTCGTGGGAGGCAGTTGTTGATGTGTGCAGAGGGTCCCTAGTTTGAGCCCAGGTAGGGGCGAGGGTCCCTGGTTCAGAGGGTCCCTGGTTTGAGCCCAGGTATGGGCGAGGGTCCCTGGTTCAGAGGGTCCCTCTGAACCGGTGCAGAGGGTTCCTGGTTCAAGCCCAGGTAGGGGTGAGGGTCCCTAGTTCAAGCCCAGGTAGGGGTGAGGGTCCCTGGTTCAAGCCTAGGTAGGGGCGAGGGTCCCTGGTTCAGAGGGTCCCTGGTTCAAGCCCAGGTAGGGGCGAGGGTCCCTGGTTCAGAGGGTCCCTGGTTCAAGCTCAGGTAGGGGCGAGGAGAGAAACCATTTCCAAAGTAAAGAGTTTGTCCGACGGCCATTGAAAAGAGAACAGAACAGCACAACATCTACTAACCACCTCTCAGACCACATTGTTGGAGAAACATTTCACCCTTCACATAGATGGGATAAGGAACCGCTGCATGCAGCCGCTGAATACCAGGAACTTATCCTGATACATTCACTTTCTTTTCTACCCCATGATTTAGCCTACTTTTCTACCCCATGATATACACTTTTCTACTGCTGTGTCTGATACATATAACTGTCCAGCCCCAAACCTCCCTTGTCTTTGTGATTGAATTTGTGTTTGAAATTCACTGCTCGACTGATGGACCTTACAGATAATTGTATGTGTGGGGTACAGAGATGTGGTAGTCATTCAGAAATCATGTTATACTATTATTTCACACAGAGCGAGTCAAGGCAACTTATTATGTGACTTGTTCAGCACATTTTTACTCCTGGACTTATTTAGGGTTGCTATAACAAAGGGGTTGAATACTTATTGACACAAGACATGTTTTGGTTAGAATTTTTTATTAATTTGTAAAAATGTCTAAAATTGAAATTCCACTTTGACATTAGGGGGTGTTTGTGTAGGCCAGTGACACACAATATCAAGTTAATCAAATTTAAATTCAGGCTGAAGCATAAATTAAATGTGTAATATTTTCTGAAGGTACTGTGTCTATAACCAGAACTGGCAGCTCGACAGAAAGATTTTGATTTAAAACATAGGAAATCTATACAGATATTTGGCTTAAAGTATACAGTGCATTTGGAAAGTATTCAGACCCCTTGACTTTTTCAAAAACCAAAATGTTGCAATCTACATCACAATACCCGATAATGACATCACAATACCCGATAATGAAAAAGTGAAAACAGGTTTTTAGAAATGTTTTCACATTTATTAAAAATAAAAACATGAAATACCTTATTTACATAAGTATTCAGACCCTTTGCTATGAAACTTGAAATTGAGCTCAGGTGCATCCTGTTTCCATTAATCATCCTTGAGATGTTTCTACAACTTGATTGGAGTCCACCTGTGGTAAATTCAATTGATTGGACATGATTTGGAAAGGCACACACCTGTCTATATAAGGTCCCACAGTTGACCGTGTATGTCAGAGAAAAAACCAACCCATGGGGTTGAAGGAATTTCCCATAGAGCTCCGAGACAGGATTGTGTCAAGGCACAGATCTGGACAAGGGTAGCAAATCAATTCTGCAGCATTGAAGGTCCCCAAGAACATTTGACAACGCATGTCATTCCGCCTACCAATAGAGAGCAATAGTACTAAGGGAAAGGATGGAGGAAATGGCGACTGTGCTTGATCCTGAAGAGCGGCAAGTGAAGTGTGTGATAATGAATTGAAAATAAATTACGTAATGATGTAGTAGAAGACGAGGACCTGTCCCATAATGCATTTTAGTAGAAGACGAGGACCTGTCCCATAATGCATTTCAGTAGAAGACGAGGACCTGTCCCATAATGCATTTCAGTAGAAGACGAGGACCTGTCCCATAATGCATTTCAGTAGAAGACGAGGACCTGTCCCATAATGCATTTCAGTAGAAGACGAGGATCTGTCCCATAATGCATTTCCCATTGGTCTGCGTTTTTAATACGAGGAGATTAATTTGGGAAATCCATTTGTAATATCGAAGACGGTGAAGAAAGCAGTGGGAAAGGTGGATTCAATCAATGTGACTAAAAGTGGGCCTTGTTTTGGTTAATTGTGTTGATGAAGAACAGACGAAGAAGCTACACTGGATCCACGTCAGAAGTAACATGTATTGATCTTCGGAGCAGGGCGCCTGCCAAAGGAGTTATAGCTGGAGTCTCATTGGCTATAGATAATGAGTACCTCAGTCATACAATCCCAGGAGTGGTCATGTTGCCTGAACCGTATGATAAACGGAAGGAAGGAGAGAAGCCTGTCGATTTATTACTGTTCTTTGAGGAGACTGAATATGTGAAGCTTAGATATGTGAAGTATAGGTTAGGATTAAAGCATTTTGTGTCCAGACCATTACAGTGTGGAAATTGTCAAACGTTAAATGTTTTGCAGACAAGAGAAGTATGAAATGGAAGATGGTGCAAATGTGGCGGGGAACATACTCCGCTGATCTCCTACGTGGAGGCGGTGAAGAGAGTCGAAAGGGCAACAGTGTTGAAGATATGGCAGTGAATGCATTGCAACCAGTTGTCACGATCGTCGTCCTCCTCATCCGAGGAGGAGTAGTAAGAAGGATCGGAGGACCAAAATGCAGCGTGATGATTATCCATTTTAATTAGAAAACTTGAAAACAAAGAACAAAACAATAAACGGACAAACGAACGAAAACGCAACAGTCCCGTATGGTGACATACAAAAAGACACAGAGACAGGAACAATCACCCACAACCCACAATGACAAAACAGGCTACCTAAATATGGTTCCCAATCAGAGACAACGACTAACACCTGCCTCTGATTGAGAACCATATCAGGCCAAACACATAGAAATAGACAAACTAGACATACAACATAGAATGCCCACTCAGATCACACCCTGACTAAACAAAACATAGAAACATACAAAGCAAACTATGGTCAGGGCGAGACACCAGTTGGTAGTGTTATAGGTCAGTTGTGTGATCTGGATACACTCATTGTGAAGAAGGTGGATGTTATAGCCACAGTGATTAAATGTACAGCACAAATGTCTAACAAGTCCTAGAAGCTGGCTATCATTATATCTGCAGCAGAGACGTTTTCTGGGGCTCCGAGACTTCACGGCAGAAGCATGACAAAGACTTTTTGTCGCTAGGAAATGTCTCGCCCTCACAGGAGGATTTGGAGCTGATGTGTTGGGACCTGATTAGAATTTGTTTTTTTTTACAGAAAAGCAGGTTGATTTTGTTTAGTTCCTTTCTTTTTTTTGGTCATTTCATTTATTTTTGCCCAAATGTTTTGATCCATATTATCCACCCAAGCACTAGGGGGCATAATACCATTATACCATAGAAGAAGAAGAAGAAGAAGTGCGAAAACAGTTTTTTTTGCAAATGTATTACAAATAAAATACAGAAATGCCTTATTTACATATGTATTCAGACCCTTTGCTATGAGACTCGAAATTGAGCTGGTTCATCCTGTTTCCATTGATCATCCTTGAGATGTTTCTACAACTTTATGGAGTCTTAAAGTTGTTGCTTCCGTCTCTCAGAAGCCGAAAAGAGCTTCTGGAGATCAGAACAGTGATTACTCACCTCGAACTGGACAAATATATATATATTTTTAATGGGTCCGATGGGAAAGATATACTGCTCTCTGGAGACCAGGCCCAAATCCACGTATTTTGCTTGGGAGAAGGTGCTTGTTAGGATTCGTAGGCAAGTGAGTAAATCGCCATTACCGTCACTTCTATTGGCCAATCACTGGAGAATAAACTGGATGATCTATGGTCGAGACTATCCTACCAACGGGACATTAAAAACTGTAATATCTTAAGTTGCACTGAATCGTGGCTGAACGACGACACGGATAATATAGAGCTGGCTGGCTTTTTCGTGCATTGGCAGGACAGAGCAGCTACGTCTGGTAAGATGAGGGGTGGGGGTGTGTGTCTATTTGTCAATAACAATTGGTGCACAATGTTTAATATTAAAAAAGTCTTGAGGTATTGCTCGCCTGAGGTAGAGTACCTCATGATAAGCTGCAGACCGCACTATCTACCAAGAGAGTTCTTATCTATATTATTCAAAGCCGTATTTTTACCACCACAATCCGATGCTGGAACTAAGACTGCACTCAACCAGCTGTATAAAGCCATAAGCAAACAAGAAAATGCTCATCCAGAGGTGGCGCTCCTAGTGGCTGAGGACTTTAATGCAGGCAAACTTAAATCAGTTTTTTAAATTGTATTTAACCTTTATTTAACTAGGCAAGTCAGATAAGAACAAATTCTTAATTACAATGACTGCCTACCCCTGCCAAACCCTAACCTGGACTACACTGGGAAAATTGTGCGCCACCCTAGGGGACTCCCAATCACGGCTGGTTGTGATACAGCCTGGAATCAAACCAGGGTCTGTAGTGATGCCTAGCACTGAGATGCAGTGCCTTAGACCGCTGCACCACTTGGGAGCCCAATTACCTAATTTCTACCAGCATGTCACATGTGCAACCAGAGAAAAAATACTCTAAATCACCTTTACTCAAATCAAATCAAATGTTTTATTTGTCACATGCGCCGAATACAACATGTGTGGACCTTACCATGAAACGCTTACTTACAAGCCCTTAATCAACAATGTAGTTCAAGAACTAGAGTTGAGAAAATATTGACTAAATAAAGTTCCTTGGTGTCCACATCACCAACAAACTATCATGGTCAAAACACACCAAGACAGTCGTGAAGAGGGCACGACAACACCTTTTGCCCCCAGGAGACTAAAAAGATGTAGCATAGGTCCCCAGATCCTCAAAAAAGTTCTACAGATGCATCCTGACCGGTTGCATCACCGCCTGTTATGGCAACTGCTTGGCATCTGACCATAAGGAGCTACAGAGGGTAGTGCTTACGGCCCAGTACATCACTGGGGCCAAGCTTCCTGCCATTCAGGACCTCTATACTATGCGGTGTCGGAGGAAGGCCCAAAAATGGTTAAAGCTTCCAGTTACCCAAGTCATAGATTGTTCTCCCTGCTACCGCACGACAAGCTGTACCAGAGCACCAAGTCTAGGTCCAAAAATCTTCTTAACAGCTTCTTCCCCATATTTAAATTAATCAAATGGCCATCCGGGCTATTTATATGGACTCCTCCTCCCATTTTGTTTTTACACTGCTGCTACTCGCTGTTTATTATCTATGCATAGTCACTTTACCCCAACCTAAATGTACAAACTACCTCAACTAACCTGTACCCCCGCACATTGACCAGGTACACTCTGTATATAGACTCATTATTGTTTGGTAATATTATTTACATTTTTACATTTTAGTCATTTAGCAGACGCTCTTATCCAGAGCGACTTACAGTAGAGTGCATACATTTTATTACATTTTTACATACTGAGACAAGGATATCCCTACCGGCCGAACCCTCCCTACCGGCCAAACCCTCCCTAACCCGGACGACGCTATGCCAATTGTGCGTCGCCCCACGGATTATTGTGTTACTTTTAATTTTTTACTTTAGTTTATTTAGTAAATATTTCCTTATATTTCTTGAAATGCATTGTTGGTTATCCTCTTAAGGATCCGCCCCTTTTTAAAATGTTCACCTAATGACATACCCAAATCTAACTGCCTATAGCTCAGGCTCTGAAGCAAGTATATGCCTATTTGTGATACCATTTCAAAGGAAACACTTTATAGGTTGTTGAACTGTGAAAGGAATGTAGGATAATATAATACATTAGATCTGGTAAAAGATAATATAAAGAAAAAAAGAATAATTAAATGCAAGAGAAAGGCCATAATGTATTAATCCAGCCCAGTTGCAGTTTTGATTCTGTCCACTAGATGGCAGCAGTGTATGTCCAAAGTTTAAGACTGATCCAATGAACCATTGTATTTCTGTTCAAAATGTTGTATCAAGACTGCCCAAATGTGCCTAATTGGTTTATTAATAACTTTTCAAATTCAAAACTGGGCACTCTCAAACATTAGCGTGGTATTATTTCACTGTAGTAGCTACTGTAAATTGGACAGTGCAGTTAGATTAACAAGAATTTAAATGTATTGAGAAATGTGTAACATATTTTTTTTCTATATACTTTTTCAAGTAAATAATCCCAACACTGGTAGTAAATAGGTTGTCATTTAGAACGCAATTAAGACCTCTATCTCCCCAGTGACCTCTGGAATGACCCCTACACTTTTAATGGGTTACCACAGAGACCACAGAATGGAAAAGTGCTGACGGTCCAACATTCTATAAATGTGTTTTCCTTATCTATCTCTGAGCTCATATCATTCTGTCACTCCCAGCAGACCATTCTCTCTCCATCTCTCTCTCCATCTCTCTCTCTCCCTGCTCTACAATCTATCTTCCTCTTCCTCTCTCTCTCTCTCTCTCTCTCTCTCTCTCCCTGCTCTACAATCTCTCTCTCTCTCTCCCTGCTCTACAATCTATCTCTCTCTCTCCCTGCTCTACAATCTATCTCTCTCTCTCCCTGCTCTACAATCTATCTCTCTCTCTCCCTGCTCTACAATCTATCTCTCTCTCTCCCTGCTCTACAATCTATCTCTCTCTCTCCCTGCTCTACAATCTCTCTCTCTCTCTCTCTCTCTCTCTCTCTCTCTCTCTCCCTGCTCTACAATCTATCTCTCTCTCTCCCTGCTCTACAATCTCTCTCTCTCTCTCTGCTCTCTCCCTGCTCTACAATCTACTCTCTCTCTCTCTCTCCCTGCTCTACAATCTATCTCTCTCTCTCCCTGCTCTACAATCTCTCTCTCTCTCTCCCTGCTCTACAATCTACTCTCTCTCTCTCCCTGCTCTACAATCTATCTCTCTCTCTCCCTGCTCTACAATCTCTCTCTCTCTCTCTCCCTGCTCTACAATCTCTCTCTCTCTCTCTCTCTCTCCCTGCTCTACAATCTCTCTCTCTCTCTCTCTCTCTCTCCCTGCTCTACAATCTCTCTCTCTCTCTCTCTCTCTCTCTCTCTCTCTCTCTCTCTCTCTCTCTCTCTCTCTCTCTCTCTCTCTCTCTCTCTCTCTACAATCTCTCTCTCTCTCTCTCTCTCTCTCTCTCTCTCTCTCTCTCTCTCTCTCCCTGCTCTACAATCTATCTTCCTCTTCCTCTCTCTCTCTCTCTCTCTCTCTCTCTCTCTTTTTCTCTCCATCTCTCTCTCCCTGCTCTACAATTTATCTTCCTCTTCCTCTCTCTCTCTCTCTCTCTCTTTTTCTCTCCATCTCTCTCTCTCCCTGCTCTACAATCTATCTTCCTCTTCCTCTCGCTCTCTCTCTCTCTCTCCCTGCTCTACAATCTATCTTCCTCTTCCTCTCTCTCCGTCTCTCTCTTTTCCTCTCTCTCTCTCTCCCTCTTCTTTCTCTCAGGCTTTGACAGGTGGGCTAGAAAAGACAGGTAACTATTCTATCAGGTCTGCTGTTTGCTTATGGGTGTAGAATGGCTTCCAAAATGGCCCTAAATGGACACAGGTGGAGTGTCTAAACCTCTGTCGCTGAATTGGCTAATCCTATGTCAGGTGTTATAAGAAAAGGTGTTACTCTTGAGTCAGAGATATGTACTGTAAAGTACATTTCCGATACAAAACCAATATATTGATTTAAAGTTCATATTTTTTTGCATACTGAATCCATTCAACAACAGTGGTCTATGAGATGGGGATGGTTACTTTTCAAGTGGCAGTAGCAATATACTACTGTCAGATTCCTGAAATATATATATTTAATGTAACCTTTATTTAACTAGGCAAGTCAGTTAAGAACAAATTCTGATTTACAATGACAGCCTACCAGGGAACAGTGGGTTAACTGCCTTGTTCAGGGGCAGAACGACAGATTTTTACCTTGTCATCTCGGGGATTCAATTCAGCAACCTTTCAGTTACTGGCCCAACGCTCTAACCACTAGGGTACCTGCCTCTAACCACTAGGGTCCCTGCCTCTAACCACTAGGGTATCTACCTCTAACCACTAGGGTACCTGCCTCTAACCACTAGGGTCCCTGCCTCTAACCACTAGGGTCCCTGCCTCTAACCACTAGGGTACCTGCCTCTAACCACTAGGGTACCTGCCTCTAACCACTAGGGTCCCTGCCTCTAACCACTAGGGTACCTGCCTCTAACCACTAGGGTACCTGCCTCTAACCACTAGGGTACCTGCCTCTAACCACTAGGGTACCTGCCTCTAACCACTAGGGTCCCTGCCTCTAACCACTAGGGTACCTGCCTCTAACCACTAGGGTACCTGCCTCTAACCACTAGGGTACCTGCCTCTAACCACTAGGGTACCTGCCTCTAACCACTAGGGTCCCTGCCTCTAACCACTAGGGTACCTGCCTCTAACCACTAGGGTCCCTGCCTCTAACCACTAGGGTCCCTGCCTCTAACCACTAGGGTACCTGCCTCTAACCACTAGGGTACCTGCCGCCCCTAAAAATATTTTAAAAAGCATTCATCCAAAGTTCTACACCTGTCTTTGGGCTTGTCTCCATCCCCCTCCAGGTTTCACCCATCTACCCATTATCCCTTGTGTATTTGCACCTGTGTTCTCTGTTTGTCTGTTGCCAGTTCGTCTTGTCAAGTCAACCAGCGTGTTTTTCCGTTCTCCTGCTTTCTCCAGTCTCTGTTTTTCTAGTCCTCCCAGTTCTGACCTTTGCCTGCTCTGACACTGAGCCCGCCTGCCTTACCATTCTGCCTGCCCTGACCTCGAGCCTGCCTGACTATTCAGCCTGCCCTGACCTCGAGCCTGCCTGACTATTCAGCCTGCCCTGACCTCGAGCCTGCCTGACTATTCAGCCTGCCCTGACCTCGAGCCTGCCTGCCACTCTTTACCTCCTGGACTCTGACCTGGTTTATGATCTCTTGCCCGCCCCTTTGTTTATAATAAATATCCGAGACTCGAACCATCTGCCTCCCGTGTCTGCATCTGGGTCTCGCCCTGTATCGTTATAACAGCTAGAGTTGAAAACCATACTAGGTGGTGGTGCAGGTAAAGTCACACGTTGCGTCCCAATAATCCCGTCTTCCTCCAGAAGAGTGAACACGTTCACTACTCCCCATACGTCTCAATGAATTGGATTGGTGTAGAGGGAGTTCCAGTCATGTTCCTTCAAATCCATAAAGGCTTACATGTACACACTTTGGAGAAAATATATATTATTAGGATGCACTGATGTCAAAAAGTATCCACCGTATTAGAGAACATATCTGCTCCCTCACGTGGTGGATACTTTTGGCTTCAGCGCCATTCAACAGAGTACAAATGCCAACAGTATCGATGTCTGTGCATCACGCCCTGTTTAGTTACAGAGAGAGATGGAAGCCGAATGAACACCATAAAACACAAGGCCAGACACTTGATCAAATAACATAATTAAGTGATTTCAGGATAACTTGATGACGGTTTTCTGACATGAATTCAATGAAGCAAATTGATGACATTTGACAGTAAGGTTAGTGGATAGTGTTCCTTCACATCACACTTCTCAGCACTACTTCACCCCAGTCAACTCTGCAGTCAGAACCGACTGTCAATCATTTTACCATTTCCTTTTCCTTTCCGTCCTTCCGTCCTTCTGGATCTCTTCTCTTCCACCTGAGGCGTGTATGTCTGTCTGTCCATCACTCTGACAATCTAACCAGAGAGAAGGAGGATGGAGACAGAGCGAGAGACAGAGAGAAAGAGAGAAACAGCGAGAGAGAGAATAAAGAAATAGAAAATGATTGAGAGCATGAGACAGAAAGGGAGAGAGAGTAAAAGAGAGAGAAATAGAGTGAAAGAGAGAGAGAGAGACAGAATGAGTGTGTGAGTTAAAGAGAGAGAGAAAGATGGAGAGAATGAAAGAGAGACAGTGAAAGAGAGAGAAAGAGAATAATAGTTTTGACATGTTATTTCCATTAGACTGAAAGGCAGAGTGGAGAACGAGAGAAAACAGGTAGGTCCTCTGGGGTATGAGTGTGTGTGTGTGAGTGTGAGTGTGTGTGTGTGAGTGAGTGTTTATGTGTGTGTGCGTGAGTGTGTATCTGTGATTGAGTGTGTATCTGTGAGGGAGTGTATATCTGTGTGTGAGTGTGTATCTGTGAGTGAGTGTGTGTGTGTGTGAGTGAGTGTGTATCTGTGAGTGTGTATGTGTGAGTGAGTGTGTATGTGTGAGTGAGTGTGTATGTGTGAGTGAGTGTGTGTGTGTGTGAGTGTGAGTGTGTATCTGTGAGTGTGTATCTGTGAGTGAGTGTGTGTGCGTGAGTGAGTGTGTGTGTGTGAGTGTGTATCTGTGAGTGAGTGTGTATGTGTGAGTGAGTGTGTATGTGTGAGTGAGTGTGTATGTGTGAGTGAGTGTGTATCTGTGAGTGAGTGTGTATCTGTGAGTGAGTATGTGTGAGTGAGTGTGTGTGTGAGTGTGAGTGTGTTTGTGTGAGTCAGTGTGTATGTGTGAGTGAGTGTGTATGTGTGAGTGAGTGTGTATGTGTGAGTGAGTGTGTGTGTGTGAGTGAGTGTGTTTGTGTGAGTGAGTGTGTATCTGTGAGTGAGTGTGTATGTGTGAGTGAGTGTGTATCTGTGAGGGAGTGTGTATCTGTGAGGGAGTGTGTATCTGTGAGGGAGTGTGTATCTGTGAGGGAGTGTGTATCTGTGAGGGAGTGTATATCTGTGAGGGAGTGTGTGTTTTGTTTTTACGTGTATAGTTTCCACTGTGAATCTGTAGATGGGCAATAAGAAGTCAGAACCTTAGAAGTTGAAAAAGCCTCAAGAGACGACTTAACCTGAGGGAGAAATGTACGTTTCTGGATTGTATTTTCTTCACCAACGCCCTGGAAAGTATTGCGGTTTAATATTCTGTAAACACTTACTAAGGTAACATTGGAGGCTGAATTGAATAAAGCTAAAACAGAGATGGTATTGTATTGTCCTTAGATGTCTTTGGTGTATGGAAGCAAATTTCATGAACGTTTGCAATGTTGCCACTCTATACAGTTATGCATTGTTCTATATTCTATGTGTCTGCATTGAACAGATATGACCTCGCCAATTCAGCTAGTAAAATAAAGGAACATTTTAATATACCTTTTCTAGATGATGTGCTATTTTCTTCCTTGAAAGCAATGAAATGTATTTTCCTCGTGCTTGCCTTACAACGAGATACGGATTCTGTAACTCTCTGGTCAAGGTCATTGTTGACTTGCTGCTTTGCCGTCTCTGTTATACATTTATCAACTAGCTAATGAGCCATGCATTTTCCTGCCAAGATCAAAGGGAAAAGATTCTCCTCCCTTTCTCGTTCTTCTCCCTTTCTCTGTCTCTCACTGTCCTCGGTTTCTCTACCTCCTTCTTCTCTCCATCTGCCTCTCCCCCCCTCTCTCTCGCCCCTCTTTTAATTTGTCTCTCTCCCTCTCTCTTCTCTCTCTCTTTTCTTTCTCACCCTCCCTTCCTCCCTCTGTCTCTGTGTCTCCTCGGTTTCTCTACCTCCTTCTTCTCTCCATCTGCCTCTCCCCCCCTCTCTCTCGCCCCTCTTTTAATTTGTCTCTCTCCCTCTCTCTTCTCTCTCTCTTTTCTTTCTCACCCTCCCTTCCTCCCTCTGTCTCTGTGTCTCCTCGGTTTCTCTACCTCCTTCTTCTCTCCATCTGCCTCTCCCCCCCTCTCTCTCCCCTCTTTTAATTTGTCTCTCTCCCTCTCTCTTCTCTCTCTCTTTTCTCTCTCACCCTCCCTTCCTCCCTCTGTCTCTGTGTCTCTCTCTCCTCTCGCCCCCCCCCCCACCCTTCCGCTCCACCCCTCTCTTCAGAGTTCACTGGGCAGAACATCACTCCTCCCTCCCTCCCTCCATCCATCCATCTCTCCTGCGTCTCTGACATTGATTCCAACGATTTAAGTCCTCCAGCTGATGACACAAATGACCTGTAATTTAAAACACCCTTCCATCATGATAATAATTTGCTCCAGTGTAAGTTTCCATAGTTATCTCTCTTTCCCCCCGCTCCTCTCATCCTCTCTCCCCCATCCTCTCTTTCTCTTTCCCCCATCCTCTCTTTCTCTCTCTCTCTCTCTCTCTCATCCTCTCTCTCTCTTCTCCCTCCCCCGCTCCTCTCTTTCATCCTCTCATTCTCTCTCTTTCATCCTCTCATTCCCTCTCTCTCATCCTCTCATTCTCTCTCTCTCTCATCCTCTCTTTCTCTCTCCTATCCCTCCCCCATCCTATCTTTCTCTCTCTCTCATCTTCTCATTCTCTCATCCTCTCATTCTCTCTCCTCTCCTTCCCCCATCCTCTCTTTCTCTCTCTCTCATCCTCTCATTCTCTCTCTCTCATCCTCTCATTCTCTCTCCTCTCCCTCCCCCATCCTCTCATTCTCTCTCTCTCATCCTCTCATTCTCTCTCTCTCATCCTCTCATTCTCTCTCTCTCATCCTCTCTCTCTCATCCTCTCTTTCTCTCTCCCCCATCCTCTCTTTCTCTCTCTTTCATCCTCTCATTCTCTCTCCTCTCTCCCTCATCCTCTTTCTTTCTCTCTCTCCTCTCCCTCCCCTATCCTCTCTTTCTCTCTCTCTCATCCTCTCATTGTCTCTCTCTCATCCTCTCATTCTCTCTCCTCTCTCATCTCTCCTCTCTTTCTCTCTCCCCCATCCTTTCATTCTCTCTCCTCCTCTTTCTCTCTCTCCTCTCCCTCCCCCATCCTCTCTTTCTCCTCTCTACCTCTTCCCCCACCTCTCCCTCCTCAATCTGGTCTCCCTCTCTACCTCATCCCCCTCCTCTCTCTTCTCCCTCTGGTCTCCTTCTCTACCTCTTCCCCCTCCTCTCTCTGGTCTCCCTCTCTACCTTATTCCCCTCCTCTCTCTCCTCCCTCTGGTCTCCCTCTCTACCTCTTCCCCCACCTCTCTCTCTCCTCCCTCTGGTCTCCCTCTACCTGTTCCCCCTCCTATCTCTCCTCCCTCTAGTCTCTCTCTACCTCATCCCCCTCCTCTATCGCTCCCCTCTTTTTCTCTCTCTCTTTCTCCTCTCTACCTCTTCCCCCTCCTCTCTCTCCTCCCTCTGGTCTCCCTCTCTACCTCTTCCCCCATCTCTCTCTCTCCTATCTCTGGTCTCCCTCTCTACCTCATCCCCCTCCTTCTTCTGGTCTCCCTCTCTACCTCTTCCCCCACCTCTCTCTCTCCTCCCTCTGGTCTCCCTCTACCTCTTCCCCCTCCTATCTCTCCTCCCTCTAGTCTCTCTCTACCTCATCCCCCTCCTCTATCGCTCCCCTCTTTTTCTCTCTCTCTCTTTCTCCTCTCTACCTCTTCCCCCTCCTCTCTCTCCTCCCTCTGGTCTCCCTCTCTACCTCTTCCCCCATCTCTCTCTCTCCTATCTCTGGTCTCCCTCTCTACCTCATCCCCCTCCTTCTTCTGGTCTCCCTCTCTACCTCTTCCCCCTCCTATCTCTCCTCCCTCTGGTCTCCCTCTCTACCTTTTCCCCCTCCTCTCTCTCCTCCCTCTGGTCTACCTCTCTACCTTATCCCCCTCCTCTATCTCCTCCCTCTTCTTCTCTCTCTGTTTCTCCCTCTCTCTCTCTCTTTCCTCTCACTCCTCCTTTTACTTCTCTTTCCCTCCATTACGGTCTATGGCCTTGGCAATGCTGTGAAAGAAGAATAGAAGAGCTATGTTAGCTGAGCTTTCAAAGCGCACTGTGTGTGTGTGTGTGTGTGTGTGTGCAGCATACCCTGTTCTCTACCTGAACCGACTCCCCAAGCGTTGGGATGCCAGATCCATCACAGAGAGAATGGAATGGAAGGGAGAATCCATACCAGCGGAGCCATTTAAGATGAGGGGGGATCATTTTCTTTCTATTACAGCATATTGGATGACTGTCATTCCTATTCCATTCACCCAGTTCAACGTAAAATTGATAGGTTTAGGCTACTACATGATACTCAAATGATCCCTATACCCATCTTGAGATTGCTACAACCTAGCCTGTAACTGGAAGTTTACAGCGTAGGGGCACAGTGCACACAGGCCGAGAGACAATTTTGAGGTGACAGACAGTGACACATGGACAGACAGTGACACATTCAATGCCGCCTTGCACACCCTTGCCTGCATCTAGCGGATCTAGGGTGTAATTGTTAGTCCAACAGTTGCAAAACGATAGTTTCTATTGGACAAATTCAGGTATGTTTATCCCCGTTTTCTTTCGTTTGCTTCCGTTTAAGAAACGTTTTTCAACAGAATCAATGGAATGATCACACGTTAACACAGTTTACTTTCATAGCAGCCACGTTGTATTCCTTCTCGCATCTATGCGCTCTCCTCCTCTCACCTTTTCCTTTCGCTTGTGGACTTCAATGCACAACACATCAGCAGTATGTGACCAGGCGAAAAAACATTTTCAACCCAAACCGCTACAAACAGCCTACATCATTATCACCAGATTAGCTAAAGTAACGTCATAGTCAACATAGCTAATAGAACTAAGTAAACCCGCTACAATCATGCAGTAACGTTACAGTGTACAGTCAGAAAGCAGTTTAACACTGGCCCTGGTGGTAATACATTAGTAAAACCAAAAGCTTGACTTGGACTTGGAAGAGTTCCAGTGTTGTATTGGATAGTCCTAGCCAGCTAGCTAACATAGCATCTCTCTCTTTGAGCAGAGTGTTTCAGTAGGCTAAACTAGCTATCTGCATATGCTAGTTAATTAGGTGAAACTGAAAGTGAAATGAAATGACAAAATCTCTCTATTTCTCTCTTGCTTCTTCATTTTGGAAGAAATTAATTTGTTCCAAACTTTTCAACTATTGTCTTTCTCTATCTTTGAGTCAACTACTCACCACATTTTATGCACTGCAGTGCTAGCTAGCTGTAGCTTCTGCTTTCAGTACTAGATTCATTCTCTGATCCTTTGATTGGGTGGACAACATGTCAGTTCATGCTGCAAGAGCTTTGATAGGTTGGAGGACGTCCTCTGGATGTTGTCATAATTACTGTGTAAGTCTATGGAAGTGGGTGAACCATGAACCTCCTAGGTGTTGTATTGAACTCAATGTACCCAGAGGAGGACGGTAGGTAGCTCTCCTCCGGTTACACCATGGTGCTACCCTACAGAGTGCAGTTGAGGCAAAACAGTGTGTTTTAATCAATTATTTGGTGCCGTGATTATATTTATTATAGTTTTATCTAAAAAGGAAAACTTTTAAAATGTTTTAACTTAACATTTGTATTTTTATGAAATTCACTGAGGAGGATGGTCCTCCCCTTCCTCTGAGGAGGAGCCTCCACTGATCCATACTGTACTACATAGGAGATGGTATATACCATGGATAAGGCCTGGTTGAGCTCCAGCTAATGTAATGTAGATCCTTGCCATGTCAATTATATTGCCTTCCTTCATAAGGGTTCATATCTACTGCCGAGTGATTTAGTCTAAATTAAATGGATACAGTTGGAAAAGCGTGTTTAAAACGTGCAGCTCCTTTGAAGGAAGCTAGTCAACATATGATGTAATTCATGAATGACTTAAGCCTTTCCTCAACCCTCATACAGGTAGCCTAGTGGTTAGGAGTGTTGGATGTAACTGAAAAGTTGCTGGTTCGAATCTCCAAGCCAACTAGGGGAAAAATCTGGCGCATGGCTCTAAACCCTAATTGCTATGATATGAGCGTATGTTGCAAAATGTTAATCCACAACAAGCTGCGAGCCTTCTGAATGGTAATATGCAGTTAGGGTATGCAGTGTTTACTGATAATCTAATAAAATAAGCTGCTATGAAAGCCAAATTATATATATTTTTTTAAACATACTTTTCTGGAATCTAATGTGTTTTTTTTCCGAGTGGTTTTTTATGCTAAAAATATAAAGAACAGCTAAACCTGTATGAAAAATAATAACTATCAAAACCTCAAGAAAGGTGGGTATTTATTCCTTATTTCTTTCTTTCGATCCATTCAAAGACATTCAAATCCTTGACACGCGCTGCATTAGCTGCATGGATGGGCAATTAGCTGCATTAGCTGCATGGATGGGCAATTAGCTGCATTAGCTGCATGGATGGGCAATTAGCTGCATTAGCTGCATGGATGGGCAATTAGCTGCATTAGCTGCATGGATGGGCAATTAGCTGCATTAGCTGCATGGATGGGCAATTAGCTGCATTAGCTGCATGGATGGGCAATTAGCTGCATTAGCTGCATGGATGGGCAATTAGCTGCATTAGCTGCATGGATGGGCAATTAGCTGCATTAGCTGCATGGATGGGCAATTAGCTGCATTAGCTGCATGGATGGGCAATTAGCTGCATTAGCTGCATGGATGGGCAATTAGCTGCATTAACTGGATGGATGGGCAATTAGCTGCATTAACTGGATGGATGGGCAATTAGCTGCATTAACTGGATGGATGGGCAATTAGCTGCATTAACTGGATGGATGGGCAATTAGCTGCATTAACTGGATGGATGGGCAATTAACTGCATTAACTGGATGGATGGGCAATTAGCTGCATTAGCTGCATGGATGGGCAATTAGCTGCATTAACTGGATGGATGGGCAATTAGCTGCATTAACTGGATGGATGGGCAATTAGCTGCATTAACTGGATGGATGGGCAATTAGCTGCATTAACTGGATGGATGGGCAATTAGCTGCATTAACTGGATGGATGGGCAATTAGCTGCATTAACTGGATGGATGGGCAATTAGCTGCATTAACTGGATGGATGGGCAATTAGCTGCATTAACTGGATGGATGGGCAATTAGCTGCATTAACTGGATGGATGGGCAATTAGCTGCATTAACTGGATGGATGGGCAATTAGCTGCATTAACTGGATGGATGGGCAATTAGCTGCATTAACTGGATGGATGGGCAATTAGCTGCATTAACTGGATGGATGGGCAATTAGCTGCATTAACTGGATGGATGGGCAATTAGCTGCATTACCTGGATGGATGGGCAATTAGCTGCATTAACTGGATGGATGGGCAATTAGCTGCATTAACTGGATGGATGGGCAATTAGCTGCATTAACTGGATGGATGGGCAATTAGCTGCATTAACTGCCAGGTTAATGCATTAATTAACTGCCAGGTTAATGCATTAATTAACTGCCAGGTCAGTTTAGCCGTAGCTGCTTTGCCTAGCTTGAAGTAGCTTCATTCGAGACAATTTCATGTTTTGCTCAATGGTATTGCCTAAACATGTTGTGCTGGGGTAAGTTGTGTACAGGCTAATAACCACTATGCCACCATCTCCCTCACTGCTATCTCACTGACAGGCGAACAAGTGAGTACTAAACTGTCCAGTACTGTGTGAAACTAAATGACCAATTCAAACTTTTTACCTGGACTTTGGACATTTACTTTTGCTTTCTGGACGTAAGGAACGGGAATTACTTTTTGTATCCAATTCAAACTTTTTACCTGGACTTTGGACATTTACTTTTGCTTTCTGGACGGAAGGAACGGGAATTACTTTTTGTATCAGTGTCGAGAGTGAACGTCATATTTGCATTCACAAAGTGGAGAGAGCAAAAACCGACCTGCTGAAAAGGTAAGACATAGCTAATATATTGTGCTAGATAGAAAGTGATATGCAATTTAGTTGTAAAAATGTGACACGATTCAGGAAACTAGGCCGCAAGTCACGAAGTCACAGGTGAACCGTTTGAACGTTAACATTAAAAAAAAATCTAAATGTGTTTTTTGGCAGAAACCCCTTCTGAAACATGTGAACTGTCATGTGCCTTAATAACAAACTCATATGCCATCTGTAAATACGAATAAAATTGTTAAATTACAAGCCTTGTTGATTAAGCCACAGAAAAAGTCAGCAACCTTCCCACTAGCCATGATTGACTGAGATAATGAGTGGGCTGGACATGCTGAGAAAGGAAAGACGATTGGTCTGCCATATAAAAGGTATTGGTAGTGGTAGTGATAGAGGCTTCTGTCTATTTGAGCTCATCAGTCTGTGTTGGTAATCCTGTCAAACATAGCTTAAATATGCTTAAATACAGCTTAAATATGTTGTGTAGTTGAGCTGCATAAGTGTTGATCTCCACTTTCTGGAGGATCATGTTTTGAAATCAGTGGAATTAGAGTATGATAGCTAAAGAGATGGAGAAAACACCTGTCTCTGGATTACATCTTCAAACTAAGGGCAAGGGCAGTGGTATGGCATTCCTGACAGGGAAACGCGTCCATCATGCATGATGATGTATACAGTGGGGGTGCATTGCTGCAGGATGGACTGGTGCTTTTCACAAAATAGATGGAATCATGAGGGAGGAAAATTATGTGGATATATTGAAGCAACATCTCAAGACATCAGTCAGGAAGTTAAAGCTTGGTCACAAATGGGTCTTCCAAATGAAGAATGACCCCAAGCATACTTCCAAAGTTGTGGCAAAAATGCTCTCTGGGGTAGGGGGCAATAATATTGTCATCCGGATGAAAAGCGTGCCCATAGTAAACTGCCTGTTACTCAAGCACAGAAGCTAAGATATGCATATATTTGGTAGATTTGGAATAGAAAACACTCTAAAGTTTCTAAAACTGTTAAAATAATGTATGTGAGTATAACAGAACTGATTTGGCAGGCAAAACCCAGAGGACAAACCATCCAGGGATATTTGTTTTGAGGTCATAGGATTTTCCAATGGGTTTCTATGGGATACCCTTATTATTAGGAGCTTGGTTGCAGTTCCTATGGCTTCCACTAGCTGTCAACAGTCTTTAAAAATTGTTCAATGTTTTACTTTTGAGAAATTAAGAAGTAGTCCTATTCATTGTAAGTGTCACTCCAGGTGGAATCTACTGTTTTGATGTGCGTGAACTGGAGCGTGCTTCACGTTGTTTTTATCCGGTATTGTAAACAGTTTATTCCGTCTTAAATTTTATCGATTATTTACTATTTAGGGTACCTGAGGTTGGATTAGAAACATGGTTTGAAATGTTTGGACCAAGTTTACAGGTAACTTATTAGATACTTTGTAGGAATGTCGGGCGAGTTGAAACCGGTGTATTTCTGAATCAAATGCGCCAAATAAATGGACATTTTTGGGACATAAAGAATCAACATTATCGAACAAAAGGACCATTTGTGATGTTTCTGGGACGTTTTGGAGTGCCAACAAAAGAAGATGTTCAAAGGTAAGGCATTAATTATATTGCTATTTCTGACTTTTGTGGCGCACCTGCCTGGTTGAAATATGTTTTGCATGCTTTGTATGCGGGGCGCTGTCCTCAGATAATCGCATTTTTGAATTTCGCGCTACGCAATTTCACCGGATGTTGGCCAGGTGGGACGCTACCATCCCACCTGCCCGTAAGTAGTTAACTACTTACAACAAAGTCAAGGTATTGGAGTGGACATCACAAAGCCCTGACCTCAATCCTATAGAAAATGTGTGGGCAGAACTGAAAAAGCGTGTGCGGGCAAGGAGGCCTACAAACCTGACTCAGTTACACCAGCTCTGTCAGGAGGAATGGACCAGAATTCACCCAACTTAATGTGGGAAGCTTGTGGAAGGCTAGCCGAAACATTTGACCCAAGTTAAACAATTTAAAGGCAATGCTACCAAATACTAATTGAGTGTATGTAAACTTCTGACCCACTGGGCATGTGATGAAAGAAATACAAGCTGAAATAAATCATTCTCTCTTCAATTATTCTGACATTTCACATTCTTAAAATAAAGTGGTGATCCTAACTGACCTAAGACAGGGATTTTTTTACTAGGATTAAATGTCAGGAATTGTGAAAAGCTGAGTTTAAATGGCTAAGCTGTATGCAAACTTCCGACTTCAACTGTATGTATACGAGTGTTATAGCTACAATGGATTACCTGTTTTGATGGCTGTTTTCAAGCCACGTTAGCAGCTAGCTAGTGTAGCTAGCTTGTTAGCTAGCTGTCTGCACCATGCATTGATTTGTTTCATTTGAATATAAAATGTTGTTTCACTATTTAGTTGTAACTAGCTATAACCTATATGTATTCTTGACATTGCGTTATCTTTCTTCGGTCTGTGATCTGAAAGCCACACAGGTAGCCTAGTGGTTAGAGCGTTGGGGCCAGTAATTGAAAGGTTGCTGGATTGAATCCCCGAGCTGATGACGTAAAAATCTGTCGTTCTGCCCCTGAGCAAGTCAGTTAACCCACTGTTCCCCGGGTGTCATCTGGGGTAAATGCAGATGACACATTTCAGTTGAAGGCATTCAGTTGTACAACTGACTAGGTGTCCCCTACATCTGATTAGCGAGATACTTCCCTTCACACTACGGACACAGAATAACCAAGATCATTGGAAGAAATGTGAATGCATTGTGAAAGGATGTGGAGTTTGCCTAACAAATTATTCAGATGAAATGTGTCTATGTATTGGCATTTTAGTGCCACGTATCAGTTGTAACTCAGCTAAGCCATTGGTCTATGGCTTAGCTGAGTTAAGCAGTGTGTCATTTTGTCGGATGAAATTGAAATATGCCACCATCTGAAGCTATCACTTGTGTATCTTGGCTACATTGGTATTTACATTTGGTGATTTCGCTTAATAGCCACCTCACTCTGATTGTTGGAGTTGTCTTGTGTGGTGAACTTGGGATTCATCAAGGTTTATTTGTGAGTAAATCTGTCTTCGATAATAGCCAGTGCTTACGCAGCCACCGACCTCACCACAAGTCACTGGTAATGCACGATCATGTTGCCCCTAGACTAGTGGAAGGTATTAAAGGCATCTCCCGATGTCGAATACGGAAGTATATCTGGTGTGATCCCGCTGAAAAAAAATAGACACCCGCGGTGTCTATGGAAAATAAAATGGAGAGTAGTGGTCCCCTTGAATGTCAGGTAGGTATCCACCTCATGACTGTCTCCAGTGATAACCAACCTGACAATGAAACTGGATGCACACCAACTGGGACCCTAATTCCTTTTGTAGGGAAATGTAGTGCACTATATAGGGAATAGGGTGCAATTTGGGATGCAAACACTGATTCTATGAGTTCACGGCCACATGGTGAACCCACTGATCTACATTATAGAGTGATGTCAGAATAGGTTCTTCTCTTCAAGGGAGGAGAATATTGAGGAAAGAAAGAAGAGGAAGTGGGAGGAGACGGAGAAGAAAATAGGAAGTGGGAGGAGACGGAGAAGAAAAGAGGAAGGGGGAGGAGACGGAGAAGAAAAGAGGAAGTGGGAGGAGACGGAGAAGAAAGGAGGAAGTGGGAGGAGACGGAGAAGAAAATAGGAAGTGGGAGGAGACGGAGAAGAAAAGAGGAAGTGGGAGGAGACGGAGAAGAAAAGAGGAAGTGGGAGGAGACGGAGAAGAAAATAGGAAGTGGGAGGAGACGGAGAAGAAAAGAGGAAGTGGGAGGAGACGGAGAAGAAAAGAGGAAGTGGGAGGAGACGGAGAAGAAAATAGGAAGTGGGAGGAGACGGAGAAGAAAAGAGGTACTCAGCAGTTCTTCAGAATTTGGCTGGCCATGTTCAGTGAATGGGATCTGGTTTCTTTGAAGAGAAAGTGTTTTGAAGCTCTTTGAGACACTTCAGTGAATTTAGTGTGTTTCTTTTTGCTGCCTTGGAAATTACATCTTTACAGAGATGTTAAAAGCACTACTCTGTGTGGCACTTCGGCTAATGGAGATGTATCTAAGTATTAGAACTTGTTAAAACGTGTGATTATACATTATTTGACTTTCAGCTTTAAAGTGCTAATAGAAAAAATAAGTAAGACACTCGACTAAAAGTGTGCTGGGGTTAGTTTGTATGAAATACGCTGATAAAAAAACACTGCAGAGGTGTAAAAGGAAAAATGGCAAAGATTACAGAGCATAAATAAATAAACAGAGAGACAGAGAGAGAGAGAGAGAGAGAGAGAGAGAGAGAGAGAGAGAGAGAGAGAGAGAGAGAGAGAGAGAGAGAGAGAGAGAGAGAGAGAGAGAGAGAGAGAGAGAGAGAGAGAGAGAGAGAGAGAGAGAGAGAGAGACAGAGAGACAGAGAGACAGAGAGAGAGAGAGAGAGAGAGCATCTTAATATTGCAATTCAAGTAAAATTCAAGTCAGAACATTTCCATTTAAATGTTAATGAAAGATAAAATATAGAAAGTGTATCAGGTTAAAAATGCTTTAATTTGACAATTTCATTTTTTATTTTAAATACAACACACTGTTTCATCAACTAAACTGTCCCAGACAGGTAAATTAAACCTGGGGACAAATGTGCTGACTTTATGCTGACAAAATGTGCTCTTTCTGTTCTATGGTCTGACCTGTAATTACCCTTACATAGAACGACATAAACAACACTACAACAAAGAAGGGTGAATTAAATTAAATAAACCCCCCCTAAAATTGTAACATTACACAACCTGAAAAGGCAAACAGCTCAATCACAGATAGCGAGGTTGTCACACAAGTCACTGTGTGATGGCGTTCCAAATGGCACCCTATTCCCTTTATAGTGCACTACTTTAGACACTACATTGCCCCCTATTCTCTTTACGGTGCACTTATTTTGACCAGAGCCCTATGCCACCCTATTCTCTATATAGTGCTGTCATGACGTTGGCCTGGGGGTAGGTTTATGACAGTCATAAATACCTCTTTCCCCCTTTTTCCCTCTCCCTACCATACTGATGTGACATAAGAAAACCCCTTGGTTAACGTAGAGATTCTGGGAACAACAGAAGTTGGGGGGAAATTAACTATATTCTGGTAATCCGACCAACTGAACATATGCGGTGGTACTTAAGGTATATTATGTCAGTTCGGTTGCCCTCTGACACATTCTCATCAATGATAGAATGACATAAACTCTACTGTAGAAAGTCTAAACATCAGAGGTATCGGATTCACATGGAATTGTTGTTTAATTCAAATGTTTGAATATTAAATTATTTGTGAAGAGATTAAATGTAATTTTAGCTTCCAAATGAGAGAGTTGGGTTTTCATAAGTTTGGGCCTCTGCTCAACCAGTGGGTTACAAACTTTTCAGACACACCCCTCTCCCTCCACTATATAAAGCCATTGACAAAAATATAACCTTCTGTTCCGAGGAGATGAGGGTGACGATCCCAAGTCAGAATGGTTCAGATAATAACTACAGAACTAAGCCAACATCAGCATGAACTTTGGTTGTGATAACTTTGAACACGTATTCACTACAGAAGTGATACCTCCTAGCCGTTGAGTTAGCAACAGCTGCTACAAACGCAGGTTAGGAAGGACAGTCAGAGTATCCCGTCTACTACACAACGACGTTACTACAACGTATCCAGTGACCACCAGAGACATTCTTCAAAGGACAGAGGACTCGGTTTGGCAACACGGTCTTCCATCTACCACCAACCTACAGAAGCGCAGCTCAGAGTAAATATTTATTGCATTTTCCTTTTCCAAATGGGCGGTAATTTAGAATGCATAAGATACTGTATTTACTATAGCACAGCTTCGCCTCTGTTCCAGTCTCCCGCTCTTTCACTAAAACCCAGCCCCTTTCCTTTGTGTAACAAACAGTCATATCTGTTCCGCCCGCTAGGTACGTTTTCCTTTCTGACGGCAATTTGTAATCAAGTAATGATTTAATTGTGTATGTGTGATTCTGTGTGATTAGTTAAGTATTTAGGAAATAAATAATTAAACCCAATTTTGTATTGCTGATTCAACTTGTTAGCCAGGATTCTTGCAGATAACCAAGAATTTACAACTTTCAGAATATGAGACTGAAGTAAGATGACGATTAAAATTGACTGCTATTGATGTAAAATATTGCTAAATCTTTAAGAGTTTATTCGGAAGATAACAGCTCTATAAGCGTGGTGCCCCGACTTTCTAGTTAATTACATTTACATTATTAGCTTAATCAGGTAATATTAATTACAGAGAAATTATTTTATAGAATAGCATGTCATATCACTTAATCCGGCATAGCCAAAGACACGACAGAAGTGTGTACATAAAACGTATTAAAACACATCTGTAAAACCGCAATGAGGACATTGACCCATCAAGCAAGTTTTCATAAATCATTGGGTACAGCACAAGAAAAACAGAGTAATGGTTTAATTAATTCACGTTCACATTTTACAGATTAACATGCACAGTAACTTCACCATTAAGACATTTAGGAAATAATATCTGGAGGGTGAAAACGCTCTAGGTAGATAGTGTGGTCTACAGTTTATTATAAGGTACTCTACCTCAGGCGAGCAAAACCTTGAGACATCCTTAGATATTGTGCACCAGTTGTTATTTACAAATATACATAGACCGCCACCCCTTGTCTTACCAGAGGCTGCGGTTCTATCCTGCCGATACAGTGTATAACCCAGACAGCTGTATGTTATTCATGCCGTCGATCAGCCACGACTCAGTGAAACATAAGATATTGCAGTTTTTAACTTCTTCTGGCTGCAAGCCCGACGTCGGTACACTTATGACAACAGCCAGCTCAAGTGCAGGGCGCGAAATTCAAAATATATTTTTTAGAAATATTTAACTTTCACACATTAACAAGTCCAATACAGCATTTGAAAGATAAACATCTTGTGAATCCAGCCAACATGTCCGATTTTTAAAATGTTTTACAGCGAAAACACCACGTATATTTATGTTAGCTCACCACCAAATACAAAAAAGGACAGACATTTTTCACAGCACAGGTAGCATGCACAAAACCAACATAACTAACCAAGAACCAACCAAACTAACCAAGAAACAACTTCATCAGATCACAGTCCTATAACATGTTACACAATAAATCTATGTTTTGTTCGAAAAATGTGCATATTTGAGGTATAAATCAGTTTTACATTGCTGCTACCATCACAGCTACCATCAGAAATTGCACCGAAGCAGCCAGAGTAATTACAGACACCAACGTCAAATACCCAAATACTCATCATAAAACATTTCTGAAAAATACATGGTGTACAGCAAATGAAAGACAGGCATCTTGTGATTCCAGCCAATATTTCCGATTTATTAAGTGTTTTACAGCGAAAACACAATATAGCATTATATTAGCTTACCACAATAGCCAGAAACACAAGCCATTTCCCAGCAGCAAAAGTTAGCGATCGTAACAAACCAGCAAAAGATATATAATTTTTTACTAACCTTGATAAGCTTCATCAGATGACAGTCCTATAACATCAGGTTATATATACACTTATGTTTTGTTCGAAAATGTGCATATTTAGAGCTGAAATCAGTGGTTATACATTGTGCTAACGTAGCATCTTTTTCCCACAACGTCCGGATATTTATCTGACACTCACATATTCTGACCAAATAACTATTTATAAACATGACTAAAAAATAGATGTTGTATAGGAAATGATAGATACACTAGTTCTTAATGCAATCGCAGTGTTAGAATTCTAAAAATAACTTAATTAGTGCCCAAAACCTGGGCGCAAAACTAATAGTACACAGTTCGACAGATATATGAAATAGCATCATAAAATGGGTCCTACTTTTGATGAGCTTCCATCAGAATGTTGTACAAGGGGTCCTTTGTCCAGAACAATCGTTGTTTGGATTTAGAACGTCTTCTTCTCCAATCAATTAGCACAGAAAGCTAGCAAAGTGGCGCGAAGCTCTCCTTCCTGAACATACGCAGACAAAGCAACACGCCTAACGTCCCGAAAAAATTTCAATAATCTAATAAAACTATATTGAAAAAACATACTTTACGATGATATTGTCACATGTATCAAATAAAATCAAAGCCGGAGATAGTAGTCGCCTATAACGACAGCTTTCCAGAAGGCAAATCCAGGTCCATCCTCGCACTTTCCAGAAAACAGGAAATGGGTGACACGTCATTCCAAGAGGATTTATTCCACCTCAGACCAAGATAAACACTCCATTTCTTCTCTCACTGCCTCTTGACATCTAGTGGAAGGTGTATGACGTGCATGTATACTAATACGTATCATGCCCATTTATAGGCAGGCCCTAGAACAGAGCATCGTTTTCAGACTTTCCACTTCCTGGTCAGGAAGTTTGCTGCCAAATGAGTTCTGTTTTACTCACAGATATAATTCAAACGGTTTTAGAAACTACAGAGTGTTTTCTATCCAATAGTAATAATAATATGCATATTGTACGAGCAAGAATTGAGTACGAGGCCGTTTGAAATGGGCACCTTTTATCAGAGCTACTCAATACTGCCCCTGCAGCCCAAACAGGTTTTAACTTCTCTGGGATATGTGGGACGGTAGCGTCCCACTTGGCCAAATGCCAGGCGAAATGTAGCGCGCCAAATTCAAATATATTACTATAAAAATCAATATTTCATGAAATCACACATGAAAAGACACCAAATTAAAGCTACACATGTTGTGAATCCAGCCAACATGTCTGATTTCAAAAATGATTTATGGCGAAAGCACACAAAACGATTATGTTAGCTCAGTACATAGCCACAGAAAAACACAGCCATTTTCCCAGCAAAAGATAGTAGTCACAAAAAGCAGAAATAGAGATAAAATGAATCACTAAGCTTTGATGATCTTCATCAGATGACACTCATAGGACATCATGTTACACAATACATTTATGTTTTTTTTCGATAATGTGCATATTTATATCCACAAATCTCAGTTTACATTGGCACCATGTTCAGAAATGCCTCCAAAATATCCGGAGAAATGGCAGAGAGCCACGTCAAATAACAGAAATACTCATCATAAACTTTGATGAAAGATACATGTTTTACATAGAATTAAAGATACACTTGTTCTTAATGCAACCGCTGTGTCAGATTTCAAAAAAACTTTACAGAAAAAAAGCAGACGGCGCTCAAAAATAACAACATTTCTCCGCCATGTTGGAGTCAACAGAAATACGAAATTACGTCATAAATATTCCCTTACCTTTGATCATCTTCATCAGAATGCACTCCCAGGAATCCTAGTTCCACAATAAATCGTTGTTTTGTTCGATAATGTCTATTACTTATGTCTAAGTAGCTACTTTTGCTAGCAATTTTAGTGCACATGTCCAAACGCTCGCGCAGGTCGAATAAACTGGTCAAACTAAGTAAAGAATCAATCTTGAGGATGTTGTTATCATAACTATCCAATAACGTTCCAACCGGAGAATTCCTTTGTGTCTCTAGAAGTTATGGAAAGCAAGACGATATCGTTTGGAACGCGTGTGACCAGGAACTGCATTCTGCCAGACCAATGACTGAAACACCTCCCATCCGGCCCCACATCACACTAGAGGCTTCATTCCACGTTCTACAGACTGTTGACAACTAGTGGAAGGCATAGGAAGTGCAAACAGATCCATATCTTACTGGGAATTGAATAGGCGATGAGTTGAACATTGACCAGTCTCAGAATCCTGCCATATGAGTTCTGTTATACTCACAGACATCATTCAAACAGTTTTAGAAACTTCAGAGTGTTTTATATCCAATAGTAATAATAATATGCATATATTAGCATCTGGTACAGAGTAGGAGCCAGTTCACTATGGGCACGCAATTCATCCAAAAGTGAAAATACTGCCCCCTATCATAAAGAAGTTAATGTCCCGTTGGTAGGATATGCGTGCTTTTAGTTTGTACAATTTATTATCCAGCGATTGTAGGTTGGCCAATAGTACGGATGGTAAAGTCAGATTAGCCACTCGTCGCCGGATCCTCACAAGGCACCCCGATCTCCTTCCACGATACATCCACCGTCTCTTTCTCCTTCGAATGACGGGGATGAGGGCCTGTTCGGCTGTCTGGAGTAAATCCCTCTCGTCCGACTTGTTAAAGAGACCTTCTTCGTCCAGTTCAAGGTGAGGAATCGCTGTTCTGATTTCCAGAAGCTCTTTTTGGTCATAAGAAATGGTTGCAGCAACATTATGTACAAAATAAGTTACAAACACAAAAAAATTAAAAATAAATAGCACGGTTGGCCATAAAACAGCAGCTATCCTCTCCGGCGCCAACACTGTTGGCAGTGAAGAACGTTAGAATGACGCCTGACATGGCCAATGAACACCATGCCTCACCGGAAGCCCCGCCTTCCACACTTAATAAACCCAAGGCACGGATTCCTGCACAGGAACTCCCCATAGCTGTGTTGTACCTCCATTTCCCTCCTTCAGGGAACAGTGCTTGTAGTCATAACTGTATGTTTTGCAGCCCTTCAATAAAGATTGCTTCATTTCAGACTCTGTCAGTTTAGCTCGTCTCTGCATAGCTAAATTACAATGAAAGCTATTTCACAACCATTCATTTTCTTTGTCAACTACTTCTTCAATCCTCACCCTGTCACCTGTCTTTTGTTGCTTCATTCCTTCTCAGCATGTTCCGGTAATGCCGTCACAGAGTACCGGTAACGCACACAAAGGCACAGGCATACACACGAACACACACACACACAGTCACAGGAACTCGTCGTCCTTCCCATTGACTGACTGAGCAATTTCCATCAGAGCTTCACCCCACCTTGAGTGCTTTTCAGTTCAACCCTCACCTTTAATAACACCTTTCACCTACCACAGACCACCCGGGGGCCTCATCGAGCATGTGTGTGTGTGTGTGTGTACGCGCGTGTGCGTGCGTGTGCGCGTGTGTGTGGGTGCGTGTGTGATGAAGCAATGGGCTGTGCTGTATTTAGAAGCAACAAATATACATGTACTGAGAGGAATGAAGGAAGGATGGAAGGATGGAAGGAAGAAAGGCTAAAGGAAAGTAGGATGGAAGGATTTTTTTAACCTTTATTTAACTAGGCAAGTCAGTTAAGAACAAATTCTTATTTTCAATGACGGCCTAGGAACAGTGGGTTAACTGCCTTGTTCAGGGGCAGAACGACAGATGTCAGCTCGGGGATTTGATCTTGCAACCTTTCAATTACTAGTCCTACGCTCTAACCACTAGGCTACGCTGCCACCCAGGATGAAGGATAGCAGGACGGAAGGATAAATGATGGAAGGGTAGAAGATTGTAGGATAGCAGGATGGAAGGGTGGAAGGATAGAAGGATGGAGGATAGCAGGAGGGAAGGATGGAAGGATAGTAGGAGGAAGGATGCAGGACGGAAGAATAAATGATGGAAGGGTAGAAGATTGTAGGATAGCAGGATGGAAGAATAGATAGATGAAGGATAAATGATGGAAGGGTGGAAGGATAGAAGGATGAAGGATAGCAGGAGGGAAGGATGGAAAGATGCAATAGCCTAACTCTAAAAATCCTGCAGCAGCCTAACTCTAAGAATCCTACAGCAGCCTAACTCTAAAAGCCCTACAGCAGCCTAACTCTAAACATCCTACAGCAGCCTAACTCTAAACATCCTACAGCAGCCTAACTCTAAAAATCCTACAGCAGCCTAACTCTAAGAATCCTACAGCAGCCTAACTCTAAACATCCTACAGCAGCTTAACTCTAAACATCCTACAGCAGCCTAACTCTAAACATCCTACAGCAGCCTAACTCTAAACATCCTACAGCAGCCTAACTCTAAACATCCTACAGCAGCCTAACTCTAAACATCCTACAGCAGCCTAACTCTAAAAGTCCTACAGCAGCCTAACTCTAAAAATCTAGCTGTAGAGTCATATAAACCTGCTGCCTGAGTCAACATTTATTCTGTTCTATACAGCAAAGACAGACCAGAGCAGGTTGGGGCTTATACTGTAGATGTCAGCTTCGTCAAATCCTCTCTCCTTACTGACTGTGTAGGATTCCATTATGATGCTAATACCAAGGGTGTTGAGAGAGCAGTGCTTTTGGTGTGTGTGTGTGTGTGTGTGTTGCAATGGTCTCTGCTGCATTTAGAAGCAATACATGCACTGACAGGAATAAGGAAGGATGGATGAAAGGATGATGTTTAGCAGGATGGAAGGATAGAAGGATGAAGGATATCAGGATGGAAGGATGAAAAATAGCAGAATAGAAGGATAAAGGGATGGAAGGATGATGGATTGCAGGATGGAAGGATAGAAAGATGAAGGATAGCAGGATGGAAGGATGAATGATAGCGGGATGGAAGGAAAGAAGGATTATGGATAGCAGGATGGAAGGATAGAAGGATGATAACATCAGGATGGAATTATAGAAGGATGAAGGATAGCAGAATGAAAGGATGATGGGTAACAGGGTGGAAGGATAGAAGGATGAAGGCTAGCAGAATGAAAGGATGATGGGTAGCAGGGTGGAAGGATAGAAGGATGAAGGGATGGATAGCAGGATGAAGGGATGGATGGATGGATAGAAGGATAATTGTTAGGAGGATGGAACGATGGAAGGATAGAAGTATGATGGATAGCAGGATAGAAGGACAGAATAATACATGATAGCAGGATGGAAGGATAGAAGGATGAAGGATAGAAGGATGAAGGATAGCAGAATGGAAAGATGGACAGATGGACGGATGAAAGATAGCATGATGGAAGGATGAAGGCTAGCAGGATGGAAGGATGGAAGGATAGAATGATGAAAGGATTAAATGTTTGAAGAATGAAGGATAGCAGTATGGAAGGATGGAAGGATTTAAGCTTGGAAGAATGAAACATAGCAGGATGGAAGGATAGATGATGGAAGGACAGAAAGATTGAAGGTTAAACAATGGAAGGATGAAAGGATAGCAGGATGGAAGGTACTTCGCAGGTCTTACTCTCCAGTGGAAGCAAGAGGAGAGGCAGATGACAGCATACTGTGTACTAACTTTGTAGAGATTAGTGACAGCATATGCTAACCTGGTAGAGGAGTGCCATCATATGCTAACCTGGTAGAGGAGTGACATCAGATGATAACCTGGTAGAGGAGTGGCATCAGATGATAACCTGGTAGAGGAGTGACATCAGATGATAACCTGGTAGAGGAGTGACATCAGATGATAACCTGGTAGAGGAGTGACATCAGATGCTAACCTGGTAGAGGAGTGACATCAGCTGCTAACCTGGTAGAAGAGTGCCATCATATGCTAACCTGATAGAGGAGTGGCATCAGATGATAACCTGGTAGAGGAGTGACAGCAGATGATAACCTGATAGAGGAGTGACATCATATGCTAACCTGGTAGAGGAGTGACATCAGATGCTAACCTGATAGAGGAGTGACAGCAGATGCTAACCTGGTAGAGGAGTGACATCATATGCTAACCTGGTAGAGGAGTGACATCAGATGATAACCTGGTAGAGGAGTGACAGCAGATGATAACCTGGTAGAGGAGTGACATCAGATGATAACCTGATAGAGGAATGACATCAGATGCTAACCTGGTAGAGGAGTGACAGCAGATGATAACCTGATAGAGGAATGACATCAGATGCTAACCTGGTAGAGGAGTGACATCAGATGCTAACCTGGTAGAGGAGTGACAGCAGATGATAACCTGGTAGAGGAGTGACAGCAGATGATAACCTGGTAGAGGAGTGACAGCATATGCTAACCTGGTAGAGGAGTGACATCAGATGCTAACCTGGTAGAGGAGTGACAGCAGATGATAACCTGGTAGAGGAGTGCCATCATATGCTAACCTGGTAGAGGAGTGACATCAGATGCTAACCCGGTAGAGGAGTGACAGCAGATGATAACCCGGTAGAGGAGTGCCATCATATGCTAACCTGATAGAGGAGTGACATCATATGCTAACCTGATAGAGGAGTGCCATCATATGCTAACCTGATAGAGGAGTGACATCAGATGCTAACCTGATAGAGGAGTGACAGCAGATGCTCAGTGTTACAAATGGCGACATTAACGTGCATTAGAATGATTAAACCAGAGATTAACTCTGGGACAGGTACTTCACAAAATGTAACTCTATTGCTGTGCAAATACAGCAGCAAAACACTGACACTCCTGCATTAGCCAAACACTGAAACTCCTGAATTAGCCAAACACTAAAAAGCTCCATATAAACCTGCTGCCTGAGTCAACATCTATTCTGTTCTATACAGCAAAGCCAGACCATATCAGGTTGGGGCTTATACTGTAGATGTCAGCTTCGTCAATTCCACTCTCCTGCCAGACTGTAAGGATTCCATTATGATGCTAATATCCAGGGTATTGAGAGAGCAGTGTGCAGTGTGTGTGTGTGTGTGTTTGTGTATGTGTGTGTGTGTGTGTGTCTTCAACACAACACCATACCTCATCGTCGCAGGGATAAGCCAGAGGCACGAGAGAGAGAGAGGGCCTCTGGCACTTTTACCCAAGATG
Organism: Salvelinus alpinus; assembly: GCF_045679555.1. Taxonomy (NCBI): domain Eukaryota; kingdom Metazoa; phylum Chordata; class Actinopteri; order Salmoniformes; family Salmonidae; genus Salvelinus; species Salvelinus alpinus. The sequence continues at coordinate 8,704,384 of NC_092093.1, read as the reverse complement.
CATCTGGCTTCATCTTATCTGCGGGGGGGGGGGGGGGGGGAGTAGGGCATCTTTCCTCTGGAGAAAAACACTAATGTACACCAGCCCACTATTTCCATAGAGATAGAGTTGTATCTTTACGATTGTTCGACGGTTACAATACAGAGAAAGCTTAGAATATACTGTGTACTGACTGTACAGCTGCACGAAGCTGAATTAGACAAATTCAAGGTCATCTGAATTAGACAAATTCAATCATCTGAAGAATGTGTAATTTCCTTGACTTTATATTCAATCAAAACTGTATATGGGCAAATCACCTCCCAAGAGGAACAATATACACCTACACCACATCGTTGTTCTACAGTTCCATTCCACTCCAGTGCATAGACCACAAAGTTAAAAGAGAAGATCATCGCTCATCTGAAGAACGTGTCCTTGAGTTTATATTAATTCGAAACTTTTTATGGAAATCTACGTCTTGTTTCTAAAACGTTAATGTACACGGCACCATCGTTCTTCACAATCCTCTTCAATTCACCATGTCCTGTTCAGCGAATCTTCAATCATGGGAAGAATGTCTTCCACCACTTTCTATGGAAATCTACGAGTTGTTTATGGTGAAACGGTGGAATGTAATTCTCCCCCAAAGATACATAGAACAGAGATAAGACCGCTCTTCAGTTGGATCCAAGCATTAGTTGATATTTGTGATATCTTGATGCCGACGGAGAGAGAATGACAAGATCAACTTTTTCTTGTTATTAAATATCTCTCAATGCATTTGAAACTGACACCTTTCTTAACATTCCTTCCTGCTTCACCAGCCTCCTAAAAGCAGCAAACGCCCACGGCACATATGAACTAAACAACAACCCTGATTCTCTGACTGCGTTCGAAATGGCACCCTATTCCCTACATAGTGCACTGCTTTTGACCAGAGTCCATAGGGTAGTGCACTACTTTTGACCAGAGTCCATAGGGTAGTGCACTACTTTTGACCAGAGTCCCTGGTTAAATGAAGTGCACTATATAGGGAAAAGCATGCCATTAGGGACGTACACTCTTTCGCTTTCATTAAACGTGATTATGCCAAACTAGTAATCAGTACTTTGTTTTCCTGTACTGTCTTCCATCAGCAGTTCCCAACTTAATACTTTGAAAAAACATTTTTTTTATTACATTTACTTGTCAGGGATCATGAACAAAATGCCATTCAACCTTTGTCACGATCGTTCGTAGAATTAACGGACCAAGGCGCAGCGTACGTAGAGTTCCACACGTTTATTCAGATGAAACTCACAAAAACAATAAACAGCAAACGAAACGTGCAGCAAATGCAGTGCTCACAGGCAACAACACAAAAACAAGATCCCACAAAAACCAGTGGGGAAATGGATGCCTAAATATGATCCCCAATCAGAGACAACGATAAACAGCTGCCTCTGATTGGGAACCATACCAGGCCAAAAAATAAATTTTTGGTTTTAGATTCTTTAAAGTAGCCACTCTTTGCCTTGATGACAGCTCTGCACACTCTTGCCATTCTCTCAACCAGCTTCATCAGGAATGCTTTTCCAAAAGTCCTGAAGGATTTCCCACATATGCTGAGCACTTGTTGGCTGCTTTTCCTTCACTCTGCGGTCCAAATTAATCAGGACAACAGTTTTCAGCTGTGCTAACCTAATTGCAAAAGGGTTTTCTAATGATCAATTAGCCTTTAAAAATGACACTTGGATTATCTAACACAACGTGCCATTAGAACACAGGAGTGATGGTTGCTGATAACGGGCCTCTGTACGCCTACGTAGATATTCCATAAAAAAATATGTTGTTTCCAGCTACAATAGTAATTTACAACATTAACAATGTCTACACTGTATTTCTGATAAATTTGATGTCATTTTAATGGACCAAAAATGTGCTTTTCTTTTAAAAACAAGGATTTTCTAAGTGACCCCAAACTTTTGAACGGTAGTGTACATATATATTTATATAAGCCATCTCACTCGGTTCATGGTCAGTTTTTCCAGGTCACACCAGTTGAGGCCTCACTCTCCTCCAAGTGGTTCTGGGTCAGTTTTTCCAGGTCACACCAGTTGAGGCCTCACTCTCCTCCAAGTGGTTCTGGGTCAGTTTTTCCAGGTCACACCAGTTGAGGCCTCACTCTCCTTCAAGTGGTTCTGGGTCAGTTTTTCCAGGTCACACCAGTTGAGGCCTCACTCTCCTCCAAGTGGTTCTGGGTCAGTTTTTCCAGGTCACACAAGTTGAGGCCTCACTCTCCTCCAAGTGGTTCTGGGTCGACTTTCTCTTCCTGTCTTTTCATTAGCTGATGTTCTCATAACAGCTCTAGATTCCTCCCTGCTGATGATACAGTGTTATGGTGCAATAACTTTAAATTTAATTTAATTTAACCTTTATTTAACTAAGCAAGTCAGTTAAGAACAAATTCTTATTTACAGTGACGGCCTACCCCGGCCAAACCCTAACCTGGACCACGCTGGGCCAATTGTGCACCGCCAGATGGGACTCCCAATCACGGGCCGGTTGGGATACAGCCTGGAACCTTGTTGGCTGTGGTCAAAAGCAGTAATCTCTATAGTTAATAGTGTGCCATTTAAGACACAGCAATAAGCTACGTTTCTAGAATTATAAACCTATACTTCCTGGGCGCTGTTTCCACATCGTTTGGGTAAAGCATTTACTTGCTTTCATCAGAGGTGATAATATGCCATACACGATACAATTAAGTATGGTTAATTAGAGGATTTCCCAGCGTGCATTGCACAGTGTGGGGGCTGATTTGAGCAGATGGGAACAATTCCTCTCTATTAGGCTGTTTCACCATCCTCAATGACACGGGGTTGAAACACACAGTGTCCACCGTCCTCTAACACAGGGTTGAAACACACAGCGTACGCACAGGATTTAACCTTTATTTAACTAGGCAAGTCAGTTTTAACAATTTTTTGGAATGTGTTTTATTTATTATTGTCACTGGATAGGTGCACATTTCACTGCACCTATCGTACGACTATGGCTGACCCTGTAAAACAACACATTTCACTGCACCTATC
>NC_092093.1:8674434-8701228 GCF_045679555.1 Salvelinus alpinus | reverse complement strand
GTACGACTATGGCTGACCCTGTAAAACAACACATTTCACTGCACCTATCGTACGACTATGGCTGACCCTGTAAAACAACACATTTCACTGCACCTATCGTACGACTATGGCTGACCCTGTAAAACAACACATTTCACTGCACCTATCGTACGACTATGGCTGACCCTGTAAAACAACACATTTCACTGCACCTATCGTACGACTATGGCTGACCCTGTAAAACAACACATTTCACTGCACCTATCGTACTACTATGGCTGACCCTGTAAAACAACACATTTCACTGCACCTATCGTACGACTATGGCTGACCCTGTAAAACAACACATTTCACTGCACCTATCGTACGACTATGGCTGACCCTGTAAAACAACACATTTCACTGCACCTATCGTACGACTATGGCTGACCCTGTAAAACAACACATTTCACTGCACCTATCGTACGACTATGGCTGACCCTGTAAAACAACACATTTCACTGCACCTATCGTACTACTATGGCTGACCCTGTAAAACAACACATTTCACTGCACCTATCGTACGACTATGGCTGACCCTGTAAAACAACACATTTCACTGCACCTATCGTACGACTATGGCTGACCCTGTAAAACAACACATTTCACTGCACCTATCGTACGACTATGGCTGACCCTGTAAAACAACACATTTCACTGCACCTATCGTACGACTATGGCTGACCCTGTAAAACAACACATTTCACTGCACCTATCGTACGACTATGGCTGACCCTGTAAAACAACACATTTCACTGCACCTATCGTACGACTATGGCTGACCCTGTAAAACAACACATTTCACTGCACCTATCGTACGACTATGGCTGACCCTGTAAAACAACACATTTCACTGCACCTATCGTACTACTATGGCTGACCCTGTAAAACAACACATTTCACTGCACCTATCGTACGACTATGGCTGACCCTGTAAAACAACACATTTCACTGCACCTATCGTACGACTATGGCTGACCCTGTAAAACAACACATTTCACTGCACCTATCGTACGACTATGGCTGACCCTGTAAAACAACACATTTCACTGCACCTATCGTACTACTATGGCTGACCCTGTAAAACAACACATTTCACTGCACCTATCGTACGACTATGGCTGACCCTGTAAAACAACACATTTCACTGCACCTATCGTACTACTATGGCTGACCCTGTAAAACAACACATTTCACTGCACCTATCGTACTACTATGGCTGACCCTGTAAAACAACACATTTCACTGCACCTATCATACTACTATGGCTGACCCTGTAAAACAACACATTTCACTGCACCTATCGTACTACTATGGCTGACCCTGTAAAACAACACATTTCACTGCACCTATCGTACTACTATGGCTGACCCTGTAAAACAACACATTTCACTGCACCTATCGTACTACTATGGCTGACCCTGTAAAACAACACATTTCACTGCACCTATCGTACGACTATGGCTGACCCTGTAAAACAACACATTTCACTGCACCTATCGTACTACTATGGCTGACCCTGTAAAACAACACATTTCACTGCACCTATCGTACGACTATGGCTGACCCTGTAAAACAACACATTTCACTGCACCTATCGTACGACTATGGCTGACCCTGTAAAACAACACATTTCACTGCACCTATCGTACGACTATGGCTGACCCTGTAAAACAACACATTTCACTGCACCTATCGTACGACTATGGCTGACCCTGTAAAACAACACATTTCACTGCACCTATCGTACGACTATGGCTGACCCTGTAAAACAACACATTTCACTGCACCTATCGTACGACTATGGCTGACCCTGTAAAACAACACATTTCACTGCACCTATCGTACGACTATGGCTGACCCTGTAAAACAACACATTTCACTGCACCTATCGTACGACTATGGCTGACCCTGTAAAACAACACATTTCACTGCACCTATCGTACTACTATGGCTGACCCTGTAAAACAACACATTTCACTGCACCTATCGTACGACTATGGCTGACCCTGTAAAACAACACATTTCACTGCACCTATCGTACTACTATGGCTGACCCTGTAAAACAACACATTTCACTGCACCTATCGTACTACTATGGCTGACCCTGTAAAACAACACATTTCACTGCACCTATCGTACTACTATGGCTGACCCTGTAAAACAACACATTTCACTGCACCTATCGTACTACTATGGCTGACCCTGTAAAACAACACATTTCACTGCACCTATCGTACTACTATGGCTGACCCTGTAAAACAACACATTTCACTGCCCTATCGTACTACTATGGCTGACCCTGTAAAACAACACATTTCACTGCACCTATCGTACGACTATGGCTGACCCTGTAAAACAACACATTTCACTGCACCTATCGTACTACTATGGCTGACCCTGTAAAACAACACATTTCACTGCACCTATCGTACGACTATGGCTGACCCTGTAAAACAACACATTTCACTGCACCTATCGTACGACTATGGCTGACCCTGTAAAACAACACATTTCACTGCACCTATCGTACGACTATGGCTGACCCTGTAAAACAACACATTTCACTGCACCTATCGTACGACTATGGCTGACCCTGTAAAACAACACATTTCACTGCACCTATCGTACGACTATGGCTGACCCTGTAAAACAACACATTTCACTGCACCTATCGTACTACTATGGCTGACCCTGTAAAACAACACATTTCACTGCACCTATCGTACTACTATGGCTGACCCTGTAAAACAACACATTTCACTGCACCTATCGTACTACTATGGCTGACCCTGTAAAACAACACATTTCACTGCACCTATCGTACGACTATGGCTGACCCTGTAAAACAACACATTTCACTGCACCTATCGTACTACTATGGCTGACCCTGTAAAACAACACATTTCACTGCACCTATCGTACGACTATGGCTGACCCTGTAAAACAACACATTTCACTGCACCTATCGTACTACTATGGCTGACCCTGTAAAACAACACATTTCACTGCACCTATCGTACGACTATGGCTGACCCTGTAAAACAACACATTTCACTGCACCTATCGTACGACTATGGCTGACCCTGTAAAACAACACATTTCACTGCACCTATCGTACGACTATGGCTGACCCTGTAAAACAACACATTTCACTGCACCTATCGTACGACTATGGCTGACCCTGTAAAACAACACATTTCACTGCACCTATCGTACTACTATGGCTGACCCTGTAAAACAACACATTTCACTGCACCTATCGTACTACTATGGCTGACCCTGTAAAACAACACATTTCACTGCACCTATCGTACTACTATGGCTGACCCTGTAAAACAACACATTTCACTGCACCTATCGTACTACTATGGCTGACCCTGTAAAACAACACATTTCACTGCACCTATCGTACTACTATGGCTGACCCTGTAAAACAACACATTTCACTGCACCTATCGTACTACTATGGCTGACCCTGTAAAACAACACATTTCACTGCACCTATCGTACTACTATGGCTGACCCTGTAAAACAACACATTTCACTGCACCTATCGTACTACTATGGCTGACCCTGTAAAACAACACATTTCACTGCACCTATCGTACTACTATGGCTGACCCTGTAAAACAACACATTTCACTGCACCTATCGTACTACTATGGCTGACCCTGTAAAACAACACATTTCACTGCACCTATCGTACGACTATGGCTGACCCTGTAAAACAACACATTTCACTGCACCTATCGTACGACTATGGCTGACCCTGTAAAACAACACATTTCACTGCACCTATCGTACTACTATGGCTGACCCTGTAAAACAACACATTTCACTGCACCTATCGTACGACTATGGCTGACCCTGTAAAACAACACATTTCACTGCACCTATCGTACTACTATGGCTGACCCTGTAAAACAACACATTTCACTGCACCTATCGTACGACTATGGCTGACCCTGTAAAACAACACATTTCACTGCACCTATCGTACTACTATGGCTGACCCTGTAAAACAACACATTTCACTGCACCTATCGTACTACTATGGCTGACCCTGTAAAACAACACATTTCACTGCACCTATCGTACGACTATGGCTGACCCTGTAAAACAACACATTTCACTGCACCTATCGTACGACTATGGCTGACCCTGTAAAACAACACATTTCACTGCACCTATCGTACTACTATGGCTGACCCTGTAAAACAACACATTTCACTGCACCTATCGTACGACTATGGCTGACCCTGTAAAACAACACATTTCACTGCACCTATCGTACGACTATGGCTGACCCTGTAAAACAACACATTTCACTGCACCTATCGTACGACTATGGCTGACCCTGTAAAACAACACATTTCACTGCACCTATCGTACTACTATGGCTGACCCTGTAAAACAACACATTTCACTGCACCTATCGTACGACTATGGCTGACCCTGTAAAACAACACATTTCACTGCACCTATCGTACGACTATGGCTGACCCTGTAAAACAACACATTTCACTGCACCTATCGTACGACTATGGCTGACCCTGTAAAACAACACATTTCACTGCACCTATCGTACGACTATGGCTGACCCTGTAAAACAACACATTTCACTGCACCTATCGTACGACTATGGCTGACCCTGTAAAACAACACATTTCACTGCACCTATCGTACGACTATGGCTGACCCTGTAAAACAACACATTTCACTGCACCTATCGTACGACTATGGCTGACCCTGTAAAACAACACATTTCACTGCACCTATCGTACGACTATGGCTGACCCTGTAAAACAACACATTTCACTGCACCTATCGTACTACTATGGCTGACCCTGTAAAACAACACATTTCACTGCACCTATCGTACGACTATGGCTGACCCTGTAAAACAACACATTTCACTGCACCTATCGTACGACTATGGCTGACCCTGTAAAACAACACATTTCACTGCACCTATCGTACGACTATGGCTGACCCTGTAAAACAACACATTTCACTGCACCTATCGTACTACTATGGCTGACCCTGTAAAACAACACATTTCACTGCACCTATCGTACGACTATGGCTGACCCTGTAAAACAACACATTTCACTGCACCTATCGTACTACTATGGCTGACCCTGTAAAACAACACATTTCACTGCACCTATCGTACTACTATGGCTGACCCTGTAAAACAACACATTTCACTGCACCTATCATACTACTATGGCTGACCCTGTAAAACAACACATTTCACTGCACCTATCGTACTACTATGGCTGACCCTGTAAAACAACACATTTCACTGCACCTATCGTACTACTATGGCTGACCCTGTAAAACAACACATTTCACTGCACCTATCGTACTACTATGGCTGACCCTGTAAAACAACACATTTCACTGCACCTATCGTACGACTATGGCTGACCCTGTAAAACAACACATTTCACTGCACCTATCGTACTACTATGGCTGACCCTGTAAAACAACACATTTCACTGCACCTATCGTACGACTATGGCTGACCCTGTAAAACAACACATTTCACTGCACCTATCGTACGACTATGGCTGACCCTGTAAAACAACACATTTCACTGCACCTATCGTACGACTATGGCTGACCCTGTAAAACAACACATTTCACTGCACCTATCGTACGACTATGGCTGACCCTGTAAAACAACACATTTCACTGCACCTATCGTACGACTATGGCTGACCCTGTAAAACAACACATTTCACTGCACCTATCGTACGACTATGGCTGACCCTGTAAAACAACACATTTCACTGCACCTATCGTACGACTATGGCTGACCCTGTAAAACAACACATTTCACTGCACCTATCGTACGACTATGGCTGACCCTGTAAAACAACACATTTCACTGCACCTATCGTACTACTATGGCTGACCCTGTAAAACAACACATTTCACTGCACCTATCGTACGACTATGGCTGACCCTGTAAAACAACACATTTCACTGCACCTATCGTACTACTATGGCTGACCCTGTAAAACAACACATTTCACTGCACCTATCGTACTACTATGGCTGACCCTGTAAAACAACACATTTCACTGCACCTATCGTACTACTATGGCTGACCCTGTAAAACAACACATTTCACTGCACCTATCGTACTACTATGGCTGACCCTGTAAAACAACACATTTCACTGCACCTATCGTACTACTATGGCTGACCCTGTAAAACAACACATTTCACTGCCCTATCGTACTACTATGGCTGACCCTGTAAAACAACACATTTCACTGCACCTATCGTACGACTATGGCTGACCCTGTAAAACAACACATTTCACTGCACCTATCGTACTACTATGGCTGACCCTGTAAAACAACACATTTCACTGCACCTATCGTACGACTATGGCTGACCCTGTAAAACAACACATTTCACTGCACCTATCGTACGACTATGGCTGACCCTGTAAAACAACACATTTCACTGCACCTATCGTACGACTATGGCTGACCCTGTAAAACAACACATTTCACTGCACCTATCGTACGACTATGGCTGACCCTGTAAAACAACACATTTCACTGCACCTATCGTACGACTATGGCTGACCCTGTAAAACAACACATTTCACTGCACCTATCGTACTACTATGGCTGACCCTGTAAAACAACACATTTCACTGCACCTATCGTACTACTATGGCTGACCCTGTAAAACAACACATTTCACTGCACCTATCGTACTACTATGGCTGACCCTGTAAAACAACACATTTCACTGCACCTATCGTACGACTATGGCTGACCCTGTAAAACAACACATTTCACTGCACCTATCGTACTACTATGGCTGACCCTGTAAAACAACACATTTCACTGCACCTATCGTACGACTATGGCTGACCCTGTAAAACAACACATTTCACTGCACCTATCGTACTACTATGGCTGACCCTGTAAAACAACACATTTCACTGCACCTATCGTACTACTATGGCTGACCCTGTAAAACAACACATTTCACTGCACCTATCGTACGACTATGGCTGACCCTGTAAAACAACACATTTCACTGCACCTATCGTACGACTATGGCTGACCCTGTAAAACAACACATTTCACTGCACCTATCGTACGACTATGGCTGACCCTGTAAAACAACACATTTCACTGCACCTATCGTACTACTATGGCTGACCCTGTAAAACAACACATTTCACTGCACCTATCGTACTACTATGGCTGACCCTGTAAAACAACACATTTCACTGCACCTATCGTACTACTATGGCTGACCCTGTAAAACAACACATTTCACTGCACCTATCGTACTACTATGGCTGACCCTGTAAAACAACACATTTCACTGCACCTATCGTACTACTATGGCTGACCCTGTAAAACAACACATTTCACTGCACCTATCGTACGACTATGGCTGACCCTGTAAAACAACACATTTCACTGCACCTATCGTACGACTATGGCTGACCCTGTAAAACAACACATTTCACTGCACCTATCGTACTACTATGGCTGACCCTGTAAAACAACACATTTCACTGCACCTATCGTACGACTATGGCTGACCCTGTAAAACAACACATTTCACTGCACCTATCGTACTACTATGGCTGACCCTGTAAAACAACACATTTCACTGCACCTATCGTACGACTATGGCTGACCCTGTAAAACAACACATTTCACTGCACCTATCGTACTACTATGGCTGACCCTGTAAAACAACACATTTCACTGCACCTATCGTACTACTATGGCTGACCCTGTAAAACAACACATTTCACTGCACCTATCGTACGACTATGGCTGACCCTGTAAAACAACACATTTCACTGCACCTATCGTACGACTATGGCTGACCCTGTAAAACAACACATTTCACTGCACCTATCGTACTACTATGGCTGACCCTGTAAAACAACACATTTCACTGCACCTATCGTACGACTATGGCTGACCCTGTAAAACAACACATTTCACTGCACCTATCGTACGACTATGGCTGACCCTGTAAAACAACACATTTCACTGCACCTATCGTACGACTATGGCTGACCCTGTAAAACAACACATTTCACTGCACCTATCGTACTACTATGGCTGACCCTGTAAAACAACACATTTCACTGCACCTATCGTACGACTATGGCTGACCCTGTAAAACAACACATTTCACTGCACCTATCGTACGACTATGGCTGACCCTGTAAAACAACACATTTCACTGCACCTATCGTACGACTATGGCTGACCCTGTAAAACAACACATTTCACTGCACCTATCGTACGACTATGTCTGACCCTGTAAAACAACACATTTCACTGCACCTATCGTACTACTATGGCTGACCCTGTAAAACAACACATTTCACTGCACCTATCGTACGACTATGGCTGACCCTGTAAAACAACACATTTCACTGCACCTATCGTACGACTATGGCTGACCCTGTAAAACAACACATTTCACTGCACCTATCGTACTACTATGGCTGACCCTGTAAAACAACACATTTCACTGCACCTATCGTACTACTATGGCTGACCCTGTAAAACAACACATTTCACTGCACCTATCGTACTACTATGGCTGACCCTGTAAAACAACACATTTCACTGCACCTATCGTACTACTATGGCTGACCCTGTAAAACAACACATTTCACTGCACCTATCGTACTACTATGGCTGACCCTGTAAAACAACACATTTCACTGCACCTATCGTACGACTATGGCTGACCCTGTAAAACAACACATTTCACTGCACCTATCGTACTACTATGGCTGACCCTGTAAAACAACACATTTCACTGCACCTATCGTACGACTATGGCTGACCCTGTAAAACAACACATTTCACTGCACCTATCGTACGACTATGGCTGACCCTGTAAAACAACACATTTCACTGCACCTATCGTACGACTATGGCTGACCCTGTAAAACAACACATTTCACTGCACCTATCGTACGACTATGTCTGACCCTGTAAAACAACACATTTCACTGCACCTATCGTACTACTATGGCTGACCCTGTAAAACAACACATTTCACTGCACCTATCGTACGACTATGGCTGACCCTGTAAAACAACACATTTCACTGCACCTATCGTACGACTATGGCTGACCCTGTAAAACAACACATTTCACTGCACCTATCGTACTACTATGGCTGACCCTGTAAAACAACACATTTCACTGCACCTATCGTACTACTATGGCTGACCCTGTAAAACAACACATTTCACTGCACCTATCGTACTACTATGGCTGACCCTGTAAAACAACACATTTCACTGCACCTATCGTACTACTATGGCTGACCCTGTAAAACAACACATTTCACTGCACCTATCGTACTACTATGGCTGACCCTGTAAAACAACACATTTCACTGCACCTATCGTACTACTATGGCTGACCCTGTAAAACAACACATTTCACTGCACCTATCGTACTACTATGGCTGACCCTGTAAAACAACACATTTCACTGCACCTATCGTACTACTATGGCTGACCCTGTAAAACAACACATTTCACTGCACCTATCGTACGACTATGGCTGACCCTGTAAAACAACACATTTCACTGCACCTATCGTACGACTATGGCTGACCCTGTAAAACAACACATTTCACTGCACCTATCGTACGACTATGGCTGACCCTGTAAAACAACACATTTCACTGCACCTATCGTACTACTATGGCTGACCCTGTAAAACAACACATTTCACTGCACCTATCGTACTACTATGGCTGACCCTGTAAAACAACACATTTCACTGCACCTATCGTACTACTATGGCTGACCCTGTAAAACAACACATTTCACTGCACCTATCGTACTACTATGGCTGACCCTGTAAAACAACACATTTCACTGCACCTATCGTACTACTATGGCTGACCCTGTAAAACAACACATTTCACTGCACCTATCGTACTACTATGGCTGACCCTGTAAAACAACACATTTCACTGCACCTATCGTACTACTATGGCTGACCCTGTAAAACAACACATTTCACTGCACCTATCGTACGACTATGGCTGACCCTGTAAAACAACACATTTCACTGCACCTATCGTACGACTATGGCTGACCCTGTAAAACAACACATTTCACTGCACCTATCGTACTACTATGGCTGACCCTGTAAAACAACACATTTCACTGCACCTATCGTACGACTATGGCTGACCCTGTAAAACAACACATTTCACTGCACCTATCGTACGACTATGGCTGACCCTGTAAAACAACACATTTCACTGCACCTATCGTACGACTATGGCTGACCCTGTAAAACAACACATTTCACTGCACCTATCGTACTACTATGGCTGACCCTGTAAAACAACACATTTCACTGCACCTATCGTACGACTATGGCTGACCCTGTAAAACAACACATTTCACTGCACCTATCGTACTACTATGGCTGACCCTGTAAAACAACACATTTCACTGCACCTATCGTACTACTATGGCTGACCCTGTAAAACAACACATTTCACTGCACCTATCGTACGACTATGGCTGACCCTGTAAAACAACACATTTCACTGCACCTATCGTACGACTATGGCTGACCCTGTAAAACAACACATTTCACTGCACCTATCGTACTACTATGGCTGACCCTGTAAAACAACACATTTCACTGCACCTATCGTACGACTATGGCTGACCCTGTAAAACAACACATTTCACTGCACCTATCGTACTACTATGGCTGACCCTGTAAAACAGCACATTTCACTGCACCTATCGTACTACTATGGCTGACCCTGTAAAACAACACATTTCACTGCACCTATCGTACTACTATGGCTGACCCTGTAAAACAACACATTTCACTGCACCTATCGTACTACTATGGCTGACCCTGTAAAACAACACATTTCACTGCACCTATCGTACTACTATGGCTGACCCTGTAAAACAACACATTTCACTGCACCTATCGTACTACTATGGCTGACCCTGTAAAACAACACATTTCACTGCACCTATCGTACTACTATGGCTGACCCTGTAAAACAACACATTTCACTGCACCTATCGTACGACTATGGCTGACCCTGTAAAACAACACATTTCACTGCACCTATCGTACGACTATGGCTGACCCTGTAAAACAACACATTTCACTGCACCTATCGTACTACTATGGCTGACCCTGTAAAACAACACATTTCACTGCACCTATCGTACTACTATGGCTGACCCTGTAAAACAACACATTTCACTGCACCTATCGTACTACTATGGCTGACCCTGTAAAACAACACATTTCACTGCACCTATCGTACTACTATGGCTGACCCTGTAAAACAACACATTTCACTGCACCTATCGTACTACTATGGCTGACCCTGTAAAACAACACATTTCACTGCACCTATCGTACTACTATGGCTGACCCTGTAAAACAACACATTTCACTGCACCTATCGTACTACTATGGCTGACCCTGTAAAACAACACATTTCACTGCACCTATCGTACTACTATGGCTGACCCTGTAAAACAACACATTTCACTGCACCTATCGTACTACTATGGCTGACCCTGTAAAACAACACATTTCACTGCACCTATCGTACGACTATGGCTGACCCTGTAAAACAACACATTTCACTGCACCTATCGTACTACTATGGCTGACCCTGTAAAACAACACATTTCACTGCACCTATCGTACTACTATGGCTGACCCTGTAAAACAACACATTTCACTGCACTATCAAGTGACAATAATAAATAAAACACATTGGAAAAAAACACCTTCATTAGAACACAACAGGGCTCTGTCCCTTACATGATGTAATGTCTAATCAAAGTTACTGTGATGGGTTGCGGCAGGGCTTGTCAACATTACTGTGATGGGTTGCAGCAGGGCTTGTCAACATTACTGTGATGGGTTGTAGCAGGACTTGTCAACATTACTGTGATGGGTTGCGGCAGGGCTTGTCAACATTACTGTGATGGGTTGCGGCAGGGCTTGTCAACATTACTGTGATGGGTTGCGGCAGGGCTTGTCAACATTACTGTGATGGGTTGCGGCAGGGCTTGTCAACATTACTGTGATGGGTTGCGGCAGGGCTTGTCAACATTACTGTGATGGGTTGCGGCAGGGCTTGTCAACATTACTGTGATGGGTTGCGGCAGGGCTTGTCAACATTACTGTGATGGGTTGCGGCAGGGCTTGTCAACATTACTGTGATGGGTTGCGGCAGGGCTTGTCAACATTACTGTGATGGGTTGCGGCAGGGCTTGTCAACATTACTGTGATGGGTTGCGGCAGGGCTTGTCAACATTACTGTGATGGGTTGCGACAGGGCTTGTCAACATTACTGTGATGGGTTGCGGCAGGGCTTGTCAACATTACTGTGATGGGTTGCGGCAGGGCTTGTCAACATTACTGTGATGGGTTGCAGCAGGGCTTGTCAACATTACTGTGATGGGTTGCAGCAGGACTTGTCAACATTACTGTGATGGGTTGCGGCAGGGCTTGTCAACATTACTGTGATGGGTTGCAGCAGGGCTTGTCAACGTTACTGTGATGGGTTGCAGCAGGGCTTGTCAACGTTACTGTGATGGGTTGCGGCAGGGCTTGTCAACATTACTGTGATGGGTTGCGGCAGGGCTTGTCAACATTACTGTGATGGGTTGCGGCAGGGCTTGTCAACATTACTGTGATGGGTTGCGGCAGGGCTTCTCAACATTACTGTGATGGGTTGCGGCAGGGCTTGTCAACATTACTGTGATGGGTTGCGACAGGGCTTGTCAACATTACTGTGATGGGTTGCGGCAGGGCTTGTCAACATTACTGTGATGGGTTGCGGCAGGGCTTGTCAACATTACTGTGATGGGTTGCAGCAGGGCTTGTCAACATTACTGTGATGGGTTGCAGCAGGACTTGTCAACATTACTGTGATGGGTTGCGGCAGGGCTTGTCAACATTACTGTGATGGGTTGCAGCAGGGCTTGTCAACGTTACTGTGATGGGTTGCAGCAGGGCTTGTCAACGTTACTGTGATGGGTTGCAGAAGGGCTTGTCAACATTACTGTGATGGGTTGCGGAAGGGCTTGTCAACGTTACTGTGATGGGTTGCGGCAGGGCTTGTCAACATTACTGTGATGGGTTGCGGCAGGGCTTGTCAACGTTACTGTGATGGGTTGCGGCAGGGCTTGTCAACATTACTGTGATGGGTTGCAGCAGGGCTTGTCAACGTTACTGTGATGGGTTGCAGCAGGGCTTGTCAACGTTACTGTGATGGGTTGCGGCAGGGCTTGTCAACGTTACTGTGATGGGGTTGCAGTAGGGCTTGTCAATGTTACTGTGATGGGTTGCAGCAGGGCTTGTCAACGTTACTGTGATGGGGTTGCAGAAGGGCTTGTCAATGTTACTGTGATGGGTTGCGGCAGGGCTTGTCAACATTACTGTGATGGGTTGCGGCAGGGCTTGTCAACATTACTGTGATGGGTTGCGGCAGGACTTGTCAACGTTACTGTGATGGGTTGCGGCAGGGCTTGTCAACATTACTGTGATGGGTTGCAGCAGGTTTTGTCAACATTACTGTGATGGGTTGCAGCAGGGCTTGTCAACGTTACTGTGATGGGTTGCGGCAGGGCTTGTCAATGTTACTGTGATGGGTTGCGGCAGGGCTTGTCAACGTTACTGTGATGGGTTGCAGCAGGGCTTGTCAACGTTACTGTGATGGGTTGCAGCAGGGCTTGCCAACGTTACTGTGATGGGGTTGCAGCAGGGCTTGTCAACGTTACTGTGATGGGTTGCGGCAGGGCTTGTCAACGTTACTGTGATGGGTTGCAGTAGGGCTTGTCAATGTTACTGTGATGGGGTTGCAGTAGGACTTGTCAACGTTACTGTGATGGGTTGCAGCAGGGGTTGTCAACGTTACTGTGATGGGTTACAGTAGGACTTGTCAACCTTACTGTGATGGGGTTGCAGTAGGGCTTGTCAATGTTACTGTGATGGGTTGCGGCAGGGCTTGTTAACGTTACTGTGATGGGGTTGCGGCAGGGCTTGACAACAATACTGTGATGGGGTTGCAGTAGGGCTTGTCAACGTTACTGTGATGGGTTGCGGCAGGGCTCGTCAACGTTACTGTGATGTGTTGCGGCAGGGCTTGTCAACGTTACTGTGATGGGTTGAAGCAGGGCTTGTCAATGTTACTGTGATGGGTTGCTGGCAGGGCTTGACAACAATACTGTGATGGGTTGCTGGCAGGGCTTGACAACAATACTGTGATGGGTTGCTGGCAGGGCTTGACAACAATACTGTGATGGGTTGCAGCAGGACTTGTCAACGTTACTGTGATGGGGTTGCGGCAGGGCTTGTCAACGTTACTGTGATGGGTTGCAGCAGGGCTTGTCAACGTTACTGTGATGGGTTGCAGCAGGACTTGTCAACGTTACTGTGATGGGGTTGCGGCAGGGCTTGTCAACGTTACTGTGATGGGTTGCAGCAGGACTTGTCAACGTTACTGTGATGGGGTTGCGGCAGGGCTTGTCAACGTTACTGTGATGGGTTGCAGCAGGGCTTGTCAACGTTACTGTGATGGGTTGCAGCAGGGCTTGTCAATGTTTGTCACGATCGTCTTCTTGAGAGAGATTGGACCAAGGCGCAGCGTGTGCAAAATACATCTTCTTTTATTAAAGAAGAGAGAAAAACCAAGAAACTAACAACTATACACAAACTAACAAAATAACAAACTGACGACCGTGAAGCTATACATATAAATAGTGCTGACACAAACACTACACATAGACAAGACATTTCCCCATTAAACATACAAACCCCTAGACAACCCAAAACACATACTTCCCCATGTCACACCCTGACCTAACTAAAATAATAATGAAAACAAAGATAACTAAGGTCAGGGTGTGACATGGGGAAGTATGTATTTTGGGTTGTCTAGGGGTTTGTAGGTTTAATGGGGAAATGGCTTGTCTAGGTGTTTGTATGTCGATGGCTGCCTGGATTGGTTCTCACTTAGAGACAGCTGTGGTTTATTGTCTCTAATTGGGAGCCATATTTAAGGCAGCCATGGGCATCATGTGTTTGTGGGTAATTGTCTATGTTGAACGTTTGTTGCTTGTCTGTGCACTTACGTTATTTAACTTCACGGTCGTTTTTTTTTTTTTTGTTAGTTTGTGTATAGTGTTCGTTTTCGTGTTTTTCTCTCTTCAACAATAAAGAGATGTATTTTGCACACGCTGCGCCTTGGTCCAATATCTCACAAGAAGACGATCGTGACAGAATTACCCACCAATCTAGGACCAAGCGGCGTGTCAAGCGGCAACAGGACCCACCTACACAGGATTCATGGACATGGGAGGAGATACTGGATGGTAAGGGACCTTGGGTACAACCGGGAGAATATCGCCTCCCTCGTGAAGAGCTGGAGGCAGCTAAAGCCGAGAGGAGGCGATATGAGGAGGCAGCACGGAAGCAAGGCTGGAAGCCCGTGAGTACAACCCAAAAATGTCTTGGGGGGGGCCTTAAAGGGAGTGTGGCGAAGTCAGGTAGGAGACCTGCGCCTACTCCCTGTACTTACCGTGGAGAGCGAAAGTACGGGCAGACACCGTGTTACGCAGTAGAGCGCATGGTGTCTCCTGTACGCATGCATAGCCCAGTTCGGTACATTCCAGCTCCACGTATCGGCCGGGCTAAATTGAGCGTTGAGCCGGATGTCATGAAGCCGGCCCAACATATCTGGCCACCAGTGCGTCTCCTCGGGCCGGCTTACATGGCACCAGCCTTACGTATGGTGTCCCCGGTTCGCCTACATAGCCCGGACCGGACCGTGCAGGCGTACTGGCTCCCTTGAGCACTGAGTTATCTCAATGTATTGAGCTGTCCCGCTGTAACCCCACCGCAGCAGATTCCTAAACATTACATAAACTCTCTACTGCATGTCATTAATAAAACGTCTTTGGGCTGCAGGGGCAGTATTGAGTAGCCTGGATAAAAGGTGCCCATTTCAAACGGCCTCGTACTCAATTCTTGCTCGTACAATATGCATATTATTATTACTATTGGATAGAAAACACTCTCTAGTTTCTAAAACCGTTTGAATTATATCCGTGAGTAAAACAGAACTCATTTTGCAGCAAACTTCCTGACAGGAAGTGGAAAATCTGAAATCGATGCTCTGTTCTAGGGCCTGCCTATAAATGTGCTTGATATTTATTAGTATACATGCACTTCATACGCCTTCCACTAGATGTCAACAGGCAGTGAGAGAAGAAATGGAGTGTATAACATGATCTGAGGTCGAATAAAAGCTCTTGGCATGACGTGACCCCAATTTCCTGTTTTCTGGAACGCGCGAGAAGTGACCTGGTATTGCCTCCTGTAAAGCTGTCGTTATAGACGACTAATATCTCCGGGTTTGATTTTATTTGATACATGTGACAATATCATCGTAAAGTATGTATTTTCAATATAGTTTTATTAGATTATTGACATTTTTTCGGGACGTTAGGCGTGTTGCTTTGTCTGCGTTTGTTCAGGAAGGAGAGCTTCGCGCCACTTTGCTAGCTTTCCGTGCTAATTGACTGGAGAAGAGGACATTCTAAATCCAAACAACGATTGTTCTGGACAAAGGACCCCTTGTACAACATTCTGATGGAAGATCATCAAAAGTAGGACCCATTTTATGATGCTATTTCATATATCTGTCGAACATGTGAACTAGTAGTTTGCGCCCAGATTTTGGGCACGCTCTCGCCATAACGTAAACTGCATGTCGTAATGAAGTTATTTTTAGAATTCTAACACGGCGATTGCATTAAGAACTAGTGTATCTATCATTTCCTATACAACATGTATTTTTTAGTAATGTTTATGAATAGTTATTTGGTCAGAATATGTGAGTGTCAGAAAAATATCCGGACGTTGTGGGAAAAAATATGCTACGTTAGCACAATGTATAACCACTGATTTCAGCTCTAAATATGCACATTTTCGAACAAAACATAAGTGTATGTATAACCTGATGTTATAGGACTGTCATCTGATGAAGCTTATCAAGGTTAGTCAAAAATTATATATATTTGGCTGGTTTGTTACGATCGCTAACTTTTGCTGCTGGTAAATGGCTTGTGTTTCTGGCTATTGTGGTAAGCTAATATAATGCTATATTGTGTTTTCGCTGTAAAACACTTAAGAAATCGGAAATATTGGCTGGAATCACAAGATGCCTGTCTTTCATTTGCTGTATACCATGTATTTTTCAGAAATGTTTTATGATGAGTATTTAGGTATTTCACGTTGGTGTCTGTAATTACTCTGGCTGCTTCGGTGCTATTTGTGACGGTAGCTGTGATGGTAGCTGCAATGTAAAACTGATTTATAGCTCAAATATGCACATTTTTCGAACAAAACATAGATTTATTGAATAACATGTTATAAGACTGTCATCTGATGAAGTTGTTTCTTGGTTAGTTTGGTTGGTTCTTGGTTAGTTAGGTTGGTTTTGTGCATGCTACCTGTGCTGTGAAAAATGTCTGTCCTTTTTTGTATTTGGTGGTGAGCTAACATAAATATACGTGGTGTTTTCGCTGTAAAACATTTTAAAAATCGGACATATTGGCTGGATTCACAAGATGTTTATCTTTCATTTGCTGTATTGGACTTGTTAATGTGTTAAATATTTCTAAAAAATATATTTTGAATTTCGCGCCCTGCACTTGAGCTGGCTGTTGTCATAAGTGTACCGACATCGGGCTTGCAGCCCAAAGAAGTTCCAAAAGCTGCTCCCTAGGGCTGATCCTGCATGTCATAGTTAACCAATTAGCTGCTCCCTAGGGCTGATCCTGCATGTCATAATTAACCAATTAGCTGCTCCCTAGGGCTGAAAAAAAACCTGTTGGAGGATATGTTTTTTGTTTATATTTAGGTTGCATCCAAAATGGGGCACCCTATTCCCTATGGGCCCTGGTCAAATGTCACCCTTTTCCCTATGGGCCCTGGTCAAATGGCACCCTATTCCCTATGGGCTCTGGTCAAATGGCACCCTATTCCCTATGGGCCCTGGTCAAATGGCACCCTATTCCCTATGGGCCCTGGTCAAATGGCACCCTATTCCCTATAGGCCCTGGTCAAATAGCACCCTATTCCCTATGGGCTCTGGTCAAATGGCACCCTATTCCCTATAGGCCCTGGTCAAATGGCACACGATTCCCTATGGGCTCTGGTCAAATGGCACCCTATTCCCTATAGGCCCTGGTCAAATGGCACCCTATTTCCTATGGGCCCTGGTCAAATGGCACCCTGTTCCCTATAGGCCCTGGTCAAATTGCACCCTATTTCCTATGGGCTCTGGTCAAATGGCACCCTATTCCCTATAGGCCCTGGTCAAATGTAGTGTACTAAATAGAGAATAGAGTGTCATTTGGGATGCCTCATTTGTCTAAACACAGCAGTACAGCACCACAACAGCAGACCAGGCTGTACCGTTACATTGCCAAAGTCTTACATCACAGATGTTTTAGTGCCAAGTTTAATATTCCCACTGGCTTCTGGGGGAGATGGATGTACCGATGAATCTTACTACACCAGGGGGCCAGGTAGCTGTGTACAACACTGATACGGGGGTGTATGTGCAGGAGGGAGCGAGAGAGAGGACAGCGAGGGGGAGAGAAAGGGAGACAGTGCTGCGTGTGCGTGTGTGCGTGTGCATGTGTGCGTGTGGCCGCTCGGGAATCCCCAACAGCTGGGAGTACCGAGGTCTCGAAAACCTCTCTGACGGTAACCTCTCACCTCTGTAGTTATTACTGTCACGTTTCTATCAGGAGAGGAAAGTTTGAAAAGTTCCCACTGGCACAAATTGGTTGAATCAGCATTGTTTCAGCGTAATTTGGCAACGTATTGTGATGTGGAACCATAAAAAAACAAACATAAACTTAAAATAAAGCGAAGCCAGATCAGAAAGTGAACCGAGTGCCTCATTCAGCTGCCGCATCAGTTGAGATTGCACCAATTAGATGCTAGTATCAGTAGAGATTGCACCAATTAGATGCTAGTATCAGTTGAGATTGCACCAATTAGATGCTAGTATCAGTTGAGATTGCACCAATTAGATGCTAGTATCAGTTGAGATTGCACCAATTAGATGCTTGTATCAGTTGAGATTGCACCAATTAGATGCTAGTATCAGTTGAGATTGCACCAATTAGATGCTAGTATCAGTTGAGATTGCACCAATTAGATGCTAGTATCAGTTGAGATTGCACCAATTAGATGCTAGTATCAGTTGAGATTGCACCAATTAGATGCTAGTATCAGTTGAGATTGCACCAATTAGATGCTAGTATCAGTTGAGTATGCACCAATTAGATGCTAGTATCAGTTGATTATGCACCAATTAGATGCTAGTATCAGTTGAGTATGCACCAATTAGATGCTAGTATCAGTTGAGTATGCACCAATTAGATGCTAGTATCAGTTGAGATTGCACCAATTAGATGCTTGTATCAGTTGAGATTGCACCAATTAGATGCTAGTATCAGTTGAGATTGCACCAATTAGATGCTAGTATCAGTTGAGATTGCACCAATTAGATGCTTGTATCAGTTGAGATTGCACCAATTAGATGCTTGTATCAGTTGAGATTGCACCAATTAGATGCTTGTATCAGTTGAGATTGCACCAATTAGATGCTAGTAACAATTACACCTGTTATATTTTTTCGGTCTATTTAAGCTGACCGGTTGCTGCTACGGCTGCTTTAACTAGCTGCTGTATTCTAATGAACTTTTGTTTGCCATTTCTCGGTAGCTGTGTTTGGACCTTGCCCAAGTTGTTCAATAGCCTCATGTTGCAATGTCCGGGATGCTATTGATTAGCGAGGATCAACCCTGTTGCCGTTCTATTGTTGTCAGTCAATAGCCGGCTCCAACCTACTTGCTAAGTATAATTAAATGTTTGTCCCAATGCCAGCTTTCGGTGAGCCGTCTGTTCACTCGATGACCACACCCTATCATGGAGAATCATTCCTCGTTCATACAAGGAGGAAGTAACCTATGCTAGGCTAGCTATACAGGCCTAAAAGGTGATATAGAGTACGTAGCCTATGCTAGGCTAGCTATACAGGCCTAAAAGGTGATATAGAGTACGTAGCCTATGTTAGACTAGCAATACAGGCCTACAAGTTGATACAGAGTAAGTGAGTAGCAATGCTTTCTGATCACGAGCGGGAGATGATGCTTATCATGGTGAATGATAGTATTTAGGGTCTCTATTCAGCCGGCCATTAATTCATTTAGCATGTTTTTTAGGACGTTCTTGGGACGTTGTGTTATGGTCCCCTGAAGCCCTCCCTGATTGTCCCAGGCGTCCCAAACCATTATAAGTAAAGTCATTACATGGTATTGGGGTTTTAAAGTAACTGGTACACTGTTCAGTTAAATAATGTACAAATCTTAAAAAAAAAAAAAAGTATTACATTTGACATGATCACTTAGTTCTGACTTCTCAAATATGACCCCATCCTGGGATTTGAATTCACAACCTCTGTAGAATTTCAAAAGTCCCCTACACGTTCATTACCTATAATATATCTCTTAACTTAGCAAAAGAGTGTTATCTGCACTGTTATTTTAATTATCAGTTTAATGTTAACTATTATCTCAATGATTTCATTGACTTATTCCAGCAATTTGAGTTTGTGTTTTTTTGTATAACTGTATAATGTTGGGACTATTATTCCGGTTTAACGTTACTCCTCAATCAATATAATCAATATAATCGTTTTTCTTGAGTGTACTTTTAACAAAGCTGAGATTTACTTTGAAGTGAAAAGTGTAGGAATAGGCCGAGAGGTGAAATCAGTCATTGATCTAGACATGGTGGCAAAGCAGGAAAATCTGGAATTCTGTGAACCAAGAGGTTGTGAGTGCAAATCCCAGACATGTTAAATAATGCTTACTGTTTGAATAAACAAACACATTGTAATGTGTGTAAAATATGTAAGGTGAAAACACTATACGGTGCATTTGGAAAGTATTCAGACCCTTTCCCTTTTTCCACATTTCCCTTTTTCCAAGGGAAACTAACAAAACGACCATGCATGTTGTAGCTGGGACTCTTTGGATTGCAGAGGAAGATTTTTCAAAAAGTAAGTGATTATTTAAATCGCTATTTGTGATTTTATGAAGCCTGTGCTGGTTGAAAAGTATGTTGATTTCCTCAATCAATCTCACGGTATGCTTTCGCTGTAAAGCCTATTGTAAATCGGACAATGCAGTCAGATTAACAAGAATTTAAGCTTTTAACCGATAAGATACTGGTATGTACCAAAATGTTTAATATCCATCATTTTTATGATTATTTATTTGAATTTCACGCCCTCCAATTTCACAGGAAGTTGTCGACAGAGAGGTTCCCAGAGAGGTTGAATAAAAATGTATCTGAGACCATTGGGTGACATCCCCGGTACATACCGGGAACTATACAAAACATCCAGGGGACCATGACACAACCTCCCAAGAACATCCTAAGAATGTCCTCGGGACAGATCGGGAACTAGACAAAACATCCAGGGGACCATGACACAACCTCCCAAGAACATCCTAAGAATGTCCTCGGGACAGATTGGGAACTAGACAAAACATCCAGGGGACCCAGACACAACGTCCTGATGACTTTAGGCGACCATTTTCAGACGTCCCGGGGACGTTCTAACCACTCATTAATGTTAGCAGCTGGATTATTGTTTCTTGGTTTATCCCAGATTGCCCCTTATAGGATACAACACACATTCTTACAGTTATCTATGAATTAGTTCTGTCATATTTAATTCCCGCTACAGTATAAGTATAAGGTTAGGCAATACCTCAGGAGCAAGTTTACGCACGTTATCACAATTGTACATAGTGTATATGCAAGGCATCTTATACCCTGATACAGATCACTCTGCTACAGTCTTTTTAGCTGTGCGTGACTCATATTTACCAACGTCATGCTGGACTAAATGATGTGGGCAGCTACATGTGCTGTCTAGGAGTCGGAGGCAGCGTGATATCGTGTGCTACTCGGAGGGTGTTAGTCTGTCATTGGCTAAACATTACTGGGTCTTTCCGTTACTAAGCACGTATTCACAGAAGTACAGTCTAATTTTAAATTGATACTACTGCACAGCATGATATATGTACAGCTATCCATTGGTCTTCCATGTAGCACCTCCTACTGGATAGTTGATTTATCTACAGCTACCCTTTGGTCTCCATCCAGGGTTTTAACCAAGCCCAGCACTGCTTAGCTACCAATGTGCTATCGTCAAAATGATTATTGAGAGATCTCTTTATAGGTAAATAGAAATTTGAACTCGCTGTACTTTTAAATGGATGGAGAGTGTTGGAGCTGAGATACCAGGGTAAGGTGATGGAGCTGAGATACCAGGGTAAGGCGTTGGAGCTGTGTTACCAGGGTAACGTGTTGGAGCTGTGTTACCAGGGTAACATGTTGGAGCTGTGTTACCAGGGTAAGGTGTTGGAGCTGTGTTACCAGGGTAAGGTGTTGGAGCTGTGTTACCAGGGTAAGGTGTTGGAGCTGTGTTACCAGGGTAAGGTGGGAGACATAGAGAGGTGTTGTGGTGGGTTGGGAGACATAGAGAGGTGTTGTGGTGGGTTGGGAGACAGAGAGAGGTGCTGTGATGTGTTGGGAGACATAGAGAGGTGTTGTGGTGGGTTGGGAGACAGAGAGAGGTGTTGTGGTGGAATGGGAGACAGAGAGAGGTGTTGTTGTGTTTTGGGAGACATAGAGAGGTGTTGTGGTGTGTTGGGAGACAGAGAGAGGTGTTGTGGTGTGTTGGGAGACAGAGAGAGGTGTTGTGGTGTGTTGGGAGACAGAGAGAGGTGTTGTGGTGTGTTGGGAGACAGCGAGAGGTGTTGGGAGACAGAGAGAGGTGTTGTGTTGTGTTTGGAGACAGAGAGAGGTGTTGTGGTGTGTTGGGAGACAGAGAGAGGTGCTGTGGTGTGTTGGGAGACAGCGAGAGGTGTTGGGAGACAGAGAGAGGTGTTGTGGTGTGTTGAGAGACAGCGAGAGGTGTTGGGAGACAGAGAGAGGTGTTGTGGTGTGTTGGGAGACAGAGAGAGGTGTTGTGGTGTGTTGGGAGACAGAGAGAGGTGTTGGGGTGTGTTGGGAGACAGGGAGAGGTGTTGTGGTGTGTTGGGAGACAGAGAGAGGTGTTGTGGTGTGTTGGGAGACAGAGAGAGGTGCTGTGGTGTGTTGGGAGACAGAGAGGTGTTGGGAGACAGAGAGAGGTGCTGTGGTGTGTTGGGAGACAGAAAGATTTTGTGGTGTGTTGGGAGACATAGAGAGGTGCTGTGTTGTGTTGGGAGACAGAGAGGGGTGTTGTGGTGTGTTGGGAGACATATAAAGGTGTTGTGGTGTGTTGGGATACCCAGAGAGGTGTTGTGGTGTGTTGGGAGACATAGAGAGGTGTTATGGTGTGTTGGGAGACAGAGAGAGGTGTTATGGTGTGTTGGGAGACAGAGAGAGGTGCTGTGGTATGTTGGGAGACAGAGAGGTGTTGGGAGACAGAGAGAGGTGCTGTGGTGTGTTGGGAGACAGAGAGGTGTTGGGAGACAGAGAGGGGTGTTGTGTTGTGTTGGGAGACATAGAGAGGTGCTGTGGTATGTTGGGAGACAGAGAGGTGTTGGGAGACAGAGAGAGGTGTTGTGGTGTGTTGGGAGACAGAGAGGTGTTCGGAGACAGAGAGGGGTGTTGTGGTGTGTTGGGAGACATAGAAAGGTGCTGTGGTGTGTCGGGAGACAGTGAGGTGTTGTGGTGTGTTGAGAGACAAAGAGAGGTGTTGTGGTGTGTTGGGAGACATAGAGAGATGTTATGGTGTGTTGGGAGACATAGAGAGGTGTTATGGTGTGTTGGGAGACAGAGAGAGGTGTTATGGTGTGTTGGGAGACAGAGAGAGGTGCTGTGGTGTGTTAGGAGACAGAGAGTTGTTGGGAGACAGAGAGAGGTGTTGTGGTGTGTTGGGAGACAGCGAGAGGTGTTGGGAGACAGAGAGAGGTGTTGTGTTGTGTTTGGAGACAGAGAGAGGTGTTGTGGTGTGTTGGGAGACAGAGAGAGGTGCTGTGGTGTGTTGGGAGACAGCGAGAGGTGTTGGGAGACAGAGAGAGGTGTTGTGGTGTGTTGAGAGACAGCGAGAGGTGTTGGGAGACAGAGAGAGGTGTTGTGGTGTGTTGGGAGACAGAGAGAGGTGTTGTGGTGTGTTGGGAGACAGAGAGAGGTGTTGGGGTGTGTTGGGAGACAGGGAGAGGTGCTGTGGTGTGTTGGGAGACAGAGAGGTGTTGGGAGACAGAGAGAGGTGCTGTGGTGTGTTGGGAGACAGAAAGATTTTGTGGTGTGTTGGGAGACATAGAGAGGTGCTGTGGTGTGTTGGGAGACAGAGAGGGGTGTTGTGGTGTATTGGGAGACATATAAAGGTGTTGTGGTGTGTTGGGATACCCAGAGAGGTGTTGTGGTGTGTTGGGAGACATAGAGAGGTGTTATGGTGTGTTGGGAGACAGAGAGAGATGTTATGGTGTGTTGGGAGACAGAGAGAGGTGCTGTGGTATGTTGGGAGACAGAGAGGTGTTGGGAGACAGAGAGAGGTGCTGTGGTGTGTTGGGAGACAGAGAGGTGTTGGGAGACAGAGAGGGGTGTTGTGTTGTGTTGGGAGACATAGAGAGGTGCTGTGGTATGTTGGGAGACAGAGAGGTGTTGGGAGACAGAGAGAGGTGTTGTGGTGTGTTGGGAGACAGAGAGGTGTTGGGAGACAGAGAGGGGTGTTGTGGTGTGTTGGGAGACATAGAAAGGTGCTGTGGTGTGTCGGGAGACAGTGAGGTGTTGTGGTGTGTTGAGAGACAAAGAGAGGTGTTGTGGTGTGTTGGGAGACATAGAGAGATGTTATGGTGTGTTGGGAGACATAGAGAGGTGTTATGGTGTGTTGGGAGACAGAGAGAGGTGTTATGGTGTGTTGGGAGACAGAGAGAGGTGCTGTGGTGTGTTAGGAGACAGAGAGTTGTTGGGAGACAGAGAGAGGTGTTGTGGTGTGTTGGGAGACAGAGAGAGGTGTTGTGGTGTGTTGGGAGACAGAGAGAGGTGTTGTGGTGTGTTGGGAGACATAGAGAGGTGTTGTGGTGTGTTGGGAGACAGAGAGAGGTGTTGTGGTGTGTTGGGAGACAGAGAGAGGTGTTGTGGTGTGTTTTGATATGGAGAGAGGTGTTGTGGTGTGTTGGGAGACATAGAGAGGTGCTGTGGTGTGTTGGGAGACAGAGAGGGGTGTTGTGGTGTGTTTTGATATGGAGAGAGGTGTTGTGGTGTGTTAGGAGACAGAGAGTTGTTGGGAGACAGAGAGAGGTGTTGTGGTGTGTTGGGAGACAGAGAGAGGTGTTGTGGTGTGTTGGGAGACATAGAGAGGTGTTGTGGTGTGTTGGGAGACAGAGAGAGGTGTTGTGGTGTGTTGGGAGACAGAGAGAGGTGTTGTGGTGTGTTTTGATATGGAGAGAGGTGTTGTGGTGTGTTGGGAGACATAGAGAGGTGCTGTGGTGTGTTGGGAGACAGAGAGGGGTGTTGTGGTGTGTTTTGATATGGAGAGAGGTGTTGTGGTGTGTTGGGAGACAGGGAGAGATGTTGTGGTGTGTTGGGAGACAGAGAGAGGTGTTGTGGTGTGTTGGGATACAGAGAGAGGTGTTGTGGTGTGTTGGGAGACATAGAGAGGTGTTATGGTGTGTTGGGAGACAGAGAGAGGTGCTGTGGTGTGTTGGGAGACAGAGAGGTGTTGGGAGACAGAGAGAGGTGCTGTGGTGTGTTGGGAGACACAGAGGTGTTGGGAGACAGAGAGAGGTGTTGTGGTGTGTTGGGAGACATAGAGAGGTGTTATGGTGTGTTGGGAGACAGAGAGATGTGTTGTGGTGTGTTGGGAGACATAGAGAGGTGTTATGGTGTGTTGGGAGACAGAGAGAGGTGTTTTGGTGTGTTGGGAGACAGGGAGAGGTGTTTTGGTTTGTTTGGACACAGAGAGAGGTGCTATGGTATGTTGGGAGACAGAGAGGTGTTGGGAGACAGAGAGAGGTGCTGTGGTGTGTTGGGAGACATAGAAAGGTGTTGTGGTGTGTTGGGAGACATAGAGAGGTGTTTTGGTGTGTTGGGAGACAGGGAGAGGTGTTTTGGTTTGTTGGGAGACATAGAGAGGTGTTATGGTGTGTTGGGAGACAGAGAGAGGTGTTTTGGTGTGTTGGGAGACAGGGAGAGGTGTTTTGGTTTGTTGGGAGACAGAGAGAGGTGCTGTGGTATGTTGGGAGACAGAGAGGTGTTGGGAGACAGAGAGAGGTGCTGTGGTGTGTTGGGAGACATAGAAAGGTGTTGTGGTGTGTTTGGAGACATAGAGAGGTGTTGTGGTGTGTTGGGAGACAGAGAGAGGTGTTATGGTGTGTTGGGAGACAGAGAGAGGTGTTTTGGTGTGTTGGGAGACAGGGAGAGGTGTTTTGGCTTGTTGGGAGACAGAGAGAGGTGCTGTGGTATGTTGGGAGACAGAGAGGTGTTGGGAGACAGAGAGAGGTGCTGTGGTGTGTTGGGAGACATAGAAAGGTGTTGTGGTGTGTTGGGAGACATAGAGAGGTGTTGTGGTGTGTTGGGAGACAGAGAGAGGTGTTTTGGTGTGTTGGGAGACAGGGAGAGGTGTTGGGAGACAGAGAGAG